>NC_058135.1:63965517-64020006 GCF_016433145.1 Gracilinanus agilis
TGGACAAATGGCAGTCTCTACACTGATTTTGGACTGCCCAAAGAGCAGTCCCTTGTTCTTGATTTGTTACTTATTGTCACGTGTGGGTAACTCATCTCTCCTCCCCACTAAGGGAGGTGGGAATTACATCATTCTATGTCTATGGTAAGTAAGAGTTTAGCTATGAATGGGCTAGAGTTAATTCCATTTACACACTGCATGAAAAAAATGATGGTTCCTTATCTCCAACTTTTTCCAGAGTTGCAAGAATATCTATGATCCAATAGTGTCTTGCTTAATAACAAGTATAATAGGGCAGTTCTGCTCAATCTTGTAAATTAAATTTACTTCTGTGGTGGAGGAGAAAAGCTTGTTCTTTGATTTAAATTGTTCATGAGATAACCCTTTGAGTTGGACAGTAATGGTAATTATGCATTCAGACAGGTTTCCTTATTATCAATATATCAATATATTATCTCTATATAAAATAGGTTGAGATGAGCCCAGAGTGACTTCTCTTCAGATGATGCTAATCTGGTTCTCTAGCCTTGACCTCTCAACAGAACTTCAGACTCCACATTTCCAGCTGTTGATTGGACACACTTCTGTCTGGAGGTCAAATGCAGTACCTCCTACATTGAGTTCATCCTCTTCTTCCCCAATACCTGGCCCAAATGAGCCCATTCTTTCTCAGTGGTACAATTACAGCATTCTACTCAGATGCCTGCTTTTAAAACCTTTTATCTTTCCTCCTCACCTCTCCAATGAGTCCTACCAATGCCACCTCTATCTTATTTTCTTTCCTGTCTTCTCCCTAGTAAAGTCCTTTGTCACCACTGCTCTGAACTATTGCCTCCTGGAAGGTCTTCCTAAATCCTTTATCCCTACTTTTATGTCCTGTCCTTTAAACAGATGATGGAATAATCTTGATTATGCAAAGATCTGATCATGTCACTTCTCTCAGAACCTTTCAGTGGCTTGCCTACTGAGGCAAGTTCAAACTCCTTTGTCAGACATTCGAGGACTTCTATAATCTGGTGCCAACTTACCTTTTAAGCCTTTGACTCATATTTCACCCCCTCTTAACACTTCAGCCAGACTGGACTATTTGGACTTTTCCCCCTTCACTTTGCTCCCTCTATGCATTTACTCACTAGAAAACCTAGTTCTTTGTCCTCCCTGCCCTTTTACATTCCTCCCAGTCCATTAAAATCCAACTTAAATGGCACCTCTTAAAGAAACCTTCAATCCTCTTAGTCGGTAATGGCCTTTCTTCTCTTGTCCAGAATTGTGTGTCATTCTGCAGCTTGAGCTGCTTTAGACAAGTTGCCTATCTGAAATGGTAGAAAGCACTAATGAATCACAGGTCTAATTCCTATCACTTGGAGGTAGCTAAATGTTCAGTGGGTAGAGCACTGAGCCCCAAATCTAGAAGATTTGAGTTCAAATGTAGACTCAGACACTTACTAGCTGTGTGACCTTAGGCAAGTCACTTAACCTTTGTTTTAATCCTCTGGAGAAGAAAATGGCAAACTACTTCAGTATTTTTTGCCAAGAAAACCTCATGTGGAGTTATGAAGCACTGGATATGAATAAATTACTAAACAACAACACATTTCTTTCCCTACCTCATTTTTTTGCTAATTTTTGCTAATCTTTTATTATGTTGTTTTTCCCTAGTAGAATGTAAATTTCTTGAGTATAGGGCATGCCTCAATTTTATATTTTTGTATAACATATATCTATACATATATGATATAAAGGTATATTATATATATATATGTTACACTCAATACTAAATATTGGTTCTAAGACAGAAGAGCAGTAAGAACTGACAACTGTGGTTAAATAATTTGCCCAAGGTCACAGAGCTGGGAAATGTCCACCTAATTGTCCCAACACTTACTCTTACCACCTGGCAGCTGGATATACAACAGATAGAGTGTGAGATTTCAGATTACTAACACCTAAGTTCAGATCCTGTCTCAGAATTCTATTCCTGTTCTATGTTCAAATATTTTTATAGCTTGATAGCATTGATCAAATCTTGTACTCCATTACTAGGATCTAACCTTTATTGCACTAGAGTCTATTCCATGCAACATTGAAGTATCTCTGTGGGGAAGGCCATGTTTCTAAGAAATAAACATTGTTTTCTGTTTCTTAACCCAAGTTTAAATTTAACAACATATATATCTCTTCATTATGTGCTTATGAAAATTACCAGTTTGTGTTGAATTCTAATATACGATACATAAATAAGCAGTCACCATTTTTTTGCTAAGGAGGCTGAATATTTGGTTAAGATTTTTGAGAAAGCGGCAAGGTGTAATGGATGGAGCACTAGATTTAGAGTTAGGAAGATCTAAGTTCAAATTCTACTTATGACTCTTAATGGCTATGTGATCCTGCATAAACTACTTACCTTCTAAGTGCCTTACTTTCCTTATCTGTATGGTGAGGTAGTTGAACTAGATGACCTCTGAGGACCCTTCCAGCACTAAATCTATGATTTAGAAATATTCACTATTTGTCAAAAATTGTTTGAAAAAAAAAAGCTAGAAAGCAGTCTGACAGGAACTAGATATAGACCAATATCTTACACCATTTACCAAGAGTAGATCAAATGGATACACGATCTAGGCATAAAGAATCATAAGTGAATTAGAAGAATAAGGAACATGTTACCTATCAGATTTATGGATAGGAAAAGAATTTATGAATAAAAAAGATAGAAAGCACTATGAGACGTAAAATGGATAATTTTGCATTTATTAAATTGAAAAGTTTTGTACAAATAAAGCTAATGTAGCCAAGATTTGAAGGAAAGTAAGTTGGAAAAAAATTTTCTAGGCAGCTTCTCAAATGAAGGCCATATATAAAATATATAGAGAATTTTGTCATATATAAGACTATGAGCCATTCTTTAGTTGATAGTCAAAAGACATAAGTGACTAGACAGTTTTTGGATAAAGAAATCAGAATTATATATAACTATGTAAAATAATGTTCTAAGTCATTATGGATTTGAGAGATGTTAAAACAACTGAGATATCTCACATCTATCAGATTGACCAAAATGATAAAAGGGCAAAATGACAAATGTTGGAGGGGATGTGGAAAAATGGGGATACTAATTCACTGTTGCTGGCACTGTGAACTGATCTAACTGTTTTGGAGAACAATCTGGACTTATGACTAGTTATAAAAGTATTATACCTTTTGATCTAGCCATACCACTATGAGGTTTATTCCCTAAAATGATCAACGAAAATGAAAAAGAAACTATATGCTCTAAAATATTTATAGCCACTGGTTGTTGTGGCAAAGCCCTGGAAATTGAGGGATACCCAATAGCTAAACAAGTTGTGGCATATAATTGTGATGTAATACTTTTTGTCAAATGATGCCCTCTCTAATGGGAGGATAAAAGGGAGGTAGGGAGAGAGTTACCTGGGTATTTAAGTGTAACAACCAAACCAATTAATTAAAAAAAGAATTACTAATTACATTCCAGTGATAAGATAATTGCATTATATGCTACATATTTTTAAATGGGGGTAACTGATAGTTTGAATTCGAGACAGAAAATTTAGTTATAAATCTCTGTGCCAATCAACATGTTAAATGGACAACCATAGTTGGAAGGAAGGGCAGTTGATTAGCTTTCGTTTATTACCTCTTCCTTAAGGTTTTCTGCAAATGCTCGGCTCCCCCAACTTTCACTTTAAAGAATCAGAAAGTAGAATTTATTTTGAAAAGAGGTTCGAGATTAACATTGATAACAATTTTTTTATTGTAATCAAATTTTTTGTGATCAAATCCATCAGAATGAAAGTATTTTTCTCATCAAAATTTGAATTTTTGCTAAAAATTTTTTTTATTCTTTTAAATTTTGTTTCAGATATTATCCATACAATAGGCCATTGTATTATCCATACAATATAACAGTAAACCTAAGAAATTTTTAAACTTCCCAGAAAACATCACCACTACAAGAAACAACCATGCCTGGAGAAGGAGGAAAAACAGATATGGACCGACTTGGCCTGTTCAGTGAAATGGAATATGTTACTATTGGGGATAAATATGTATCACCATATAATCGTAAGTATATTTTATTCACTGTGAAGTAACCGTAGTACTTTTATTTTGTTTAAAAGTTTTAGATTTAACAGTTGAGGTCTGGAGTAATAAATGGATTAAAACCAGGATCATCAAACTCAAATAGAAATGGGGACCATTTGTTCATACATAAGAATCCCTTTGGGCTGCATAATGACTTAGACAACCAGATGTTAATATTATGTTTTATTATATTTGTATTTATTTTATTAAATATTTTCCAATTACATTTTAATCTGGCTATGGGGACATTTAGCCTGCGGCCGCATGTTTTCACACCTCTAATAAGTATTCACACAAACTGACAAACATTTTAATGAATACATTCTAGGCTTGGTTAAACTTAAGAGTTGGAAGAATGAGGTAAAAATAAAACATCCCATTTTCCTTCTATGTACATTAGCTTTTTGTGTCTTCACAACTACCCTGTGAGATGGGCAAATATATATATAATAATAACTAATATTTATTTAGCACTTTAAGGTTTGCAAAGTGTTACAAATATTGTCTTATTTGATCCTCACAACAATCCTGCAAGGTAGATGCTGTTATCCTCATTTTAAAGATAAGAAAACTGAATTAAACAGAGATTCAGTGACTTGTCCAGGATCATCCAGCTAGTAAGCATCTTAATACTTAATTTGAATTCAGATCTTCCTTACTCCAGGCCTTGCCTTCTATCCACTAAGCCACCTACCTTAACAGCCCATGTTAGAAATTAGAAACTTAAACCTGAAGTATGTTAAGAAAGAAGTGAAAAAGGGGGTGGGGAGTTGAGAGAAAGAGAAAGGAAGAAGTGAGTAGGAGAGGGAGAAAGAGAGAGGAAGACGAGGGAGGGAGAGAGAAGGAATAAAAGAGAGACAGAGAGACAGAGACAGAGACAGAGAGACAGACTGACTTTTCATGAGCTCCCTGCTTTTAAAGGGAAAACTAGCTTAGTCATTGTGGCAGATATTGTTCCTACCATGCATAGCAACTCAATGTATAAAGGAAATTGTAGCTACTATGTAAAGAAAATTGGGAAGTCAATGAATGGAAGATTCCAATAGATCCTAACAAAGTATCCTAAGTCAAACACATTGATAAAGTGGAGGCTTAGAGTAAAAAAGATCTTGGTTCAGGTCCTGCCTCAGCTACTTATTGGCCATGCCACTGGTAATAGCAGTTGATTCCCTATGCCTAAATTTCTTTATCTTTTGAATGAGGTGTTTGCCCACTGTATGTCCCATCCTACTCTAAGTCTATGATCTGAAGATGATAAAAGAAAAGAAACTGCAAATTTTAATAGAATGTGGAAGACATAAAAGGAATTTGGCAAACATATGAGGATGATTAAATGGAAAAAATGAAGAACTTTTAAAGAATGAATGGCATACACCAATACTTTAATGGATTTATGTTGTTATTAATGTATACACTTCATATGGTATCCCATGCTATCTCACCCTCTCTGACTGTCTTCCATTTCTTCTCATTGATTGTCCCTAAGAGTCTACCACATGCTGGAGGCCTTTTTCCAGCCCTCCTGACATGAGAAAGTTACTAATTGAATATGGTAGGGTGAAGTAATGGAGATGAACAATGGAGATAATTTATGTAAACAACTTTGCAAGCCTTAAACACTATATAAAATACTATCTATAGCTATTATTTTATTGTTCTGAATCTCAAAACTGTCAAAGGTAAAATGGAAAAACACTACATTAGTGAATATTAATGGAAATAGTAAATAAAATATTTGCAAATCAAATATAGCAATATAGTTTTAAAATAATTTTTATGATAAGCTATGATTTATACCAGAAACATAAGGATGGCTTTCAATTTTAGGAAAATAATTAGTTCAATAAATGCTAGGTAGGAATATTTTGGAACAACCAAGCTGATCTTGGTTTCACTGCTAGAAGAGGTGTTGATTTGTCCAACTCATCAAAAAATGCAATTTGGAATTATACAGAAAAGTAACTGATTTAGGTGGATGGTTTGAAAAGCAGTAAGATTTTCGGCTGAGCCCTCCCTCATAATTCCTCTTCCAAACAGATCTAGAAAACATACCAGGCAGAGTTTTGATCAGGAAATCAAAACAAAAAAAGTCAGCGAATCATTTTCTAGCCCAGGTTGGCACAGAGGATCAGGAAGCCTGTGAACATTGGGGACAGGTTCTAACCAAGAATGGCCATGAGGAACATTCCATCATGGGGCAACACTGTGCGCAGAGGAACCTAATTTGTGTGGGGCAATGGAGTAGATACCAACAGACGTCCCTGTTACTCACTACCCAGTTCCAGATCACAGATCCAAAGTGGACTGAGGAGAGGACCTGGGACCATAGGTGGCATTTGAGGAATGGTCATGGTCCCTAGGTTGTATACTGAGCAATGAATAAATTCAGAGGGAAACCACAGCATCAGGAGCTGTGTGGCATTGATCCCTGAAGCTGGGTCTCAGTTCTGACCCCCCAGCACAGACCAACACCTGCAGTAAAATAACCAGGATAGGTGTCGCAGATCAAAGAGGAGCCTACAATCCTGTCCCTGCAGAACTGCCCAGCTGACTGATAGAGGCTAAGCCCAGTAGCAGTCTACTGAAACTTTTAACATGGGGCAAGACCTTGTGGTTCTGCTTAGATTCAAACCAGATCAGAAACATGCTGGGCTCAGAGTAGAAGGGTAGAAACTAGACTTGCTCTGAATCAGACTATTTTAGGAGTCCTAGAAACTTATAGATTCCCCAGTCTGGACCCTCCCTGAGATCCTGGGATAGATAATACAACACTTAATATCTTAAGAAAGCAGCAGGACCAGGCCATTTTTTCCCTCTGGAAGTGTACAGAGAGTTTCTTCCCACTTCTCCCCCAATTTAAAGTTCACATTCAAGAAGTAAGCTGGAAGAATGAGTTCACAAAAAAAATCCCATCATAAAAATTTATCTTGGTGACAGCAACACTCAGTACAAACTCAGTAAAAAAAGAATAACGTCAAAGAATCTACAAACAGTTTGGCACAAATTCCACCAGAATTCCTGGAAGAAGAAATGCAAGTTAAAACAAACAAACCTAAAGGGTTAACATATTTTTTATAAATGAAATGAGAGCGAAAAAAGCAGAAGAAAAAAAATTTTAAAAAGCTAGAGGAAAAAAGCAGAAAAGTCATGGAAGAAAGAATTAGGAGGGCCAAGATGGGAGAAGAGCAAAAAGCAATACAATGAGTTTCTCCCCCAACTCTCCCCCAACCAGATCAAGAAAATGCACCAGACTAAATTCAAACCAGAGAAATCCCAAGAAAAAGTCACAGAGTGATTTTTCCAGCCCAGGTTGGCATAGCGAGATGGAGAAGTCTATGGACACTAGGACAGGGTCTGGTCAACATGATTCCTAAGAAGCACTTCAGTGCACAGAAAGAAAATATGCACTCAAGCAGGAGGAGGTCCCAGAACTGTATAAGGGCACCATCAGACACATACAATTGGCAGATCACCCACTACCCAGTTCTATGTCACAGATCTGAGACAGACTGAGAAAGGGATGTGCACCCAGGGATGGTATTCTGGGTTAGGTAGTGGTGGAACACTCTGGGCACTTTACTGAGAAGGAATAAGTTTGAAAGCAAGCAGCAGTGTTACTCAGATCCCAGCAGCAGAGCAGGGTCTTGGTTCCAGCTTTTAGCCTTGTCTATACTCTACAGAGGAATAACCAATGGAGAAATCATAGTACTAAGGGAAGCTTGCAGTTCTGGTGCTCTGAACCAGTTGAACTTCCCAGAAGGCTGATAAGGGCTTTGTTTTGTGCTATTGTGCTATTGCTTAGACTCAAATCCATGTCATGAACTTGAAGAGCTCAGACCAAGGGGCAACAATCAGATTTTGCCTTAGATCAGACCACTTTGAGGGTACGAATGCTTACAGGTCCCTAGCATGAGTTGCCCCTGAGTTTCTAAAATAACACAACATTCAATATCCTAAGAAAGCAGCAATAGGATGAGCCCAGCCCTTCCTACCAGAAGTGTACAGAGCCTGGCCCTAACCTCAAGACTGAAGTTAGGAAGTAGGTTGGAGGAATAAGCAAACTAAAAAGGCATCCCACTGTGAAATGGCACAAAGAAGAGAGAAATGCTCAAGAAAAACCCAGGAGAAGGGTATGACTCCAAAACATCTATAAGCAGAGACTTAAAGAAAAATATAACGTGCACAAATTCAATTGGAATTTCAGGAAGAGATATAGGGAAGAAGTTTTTTTTTTTAAATTTAAATCATTGATGACATACTTAAATAGAACCAGATCCCTGAAGTACATATTGACTTAGAAAAAACTACAAGTTAACTTATGTTGTATTGCATTTTAATTTTATCAAACATTTCCCAATTATATTTTAATCAGATGAATATACAGCGTACATTGGACACCTCTGACTTAAATAATGATTTTTATCAATTAAACAAGAGTACTAGAGGAACAAATTGGAAACTATATGAGAGTTATGGAATAAAGAATTGGAAAGGGAATTAACAGTTTGACACAAGAAATACAAAACATTGCTCTAGCAACAAACTCCCCCAAAATTAGAATTGATCAAATAGAAGTCAATGACTCCACAAGATAAGAAGAAATATTAAAATAGAGTCAAAAGACTAGAAAAAGAGAAGAAATATTTCATAGTAAAAACAACTAATCTGGAAAACATATTGAAGAAAATAATTGTACTACCTGTATGCTGTCACTCCAAAAAAGGGGAGAAAGCCTAAATGCCATTTAAAAAATAAAAATAAAAGTGCTTTTATTTCTTAGGATCAAAGAACAAAGTGAAAACAGAAAGAATCCATTGCTCACTTCTTGAAAGATACCTCAAAATTAAAATTCCCAGGAACATCACAGCTAAAATCCAGAATTTGCAGGTCAAAGAAAAATTGCTGCAAGCAGCCCCCCCAAAAATAAATAAATAAATCAAGCATTGAGGCACCACAAATAGGATTGCACAAGATTGAATAGCTACCACTCTAAATGAGGAGAAAGCTTGGAATTCATCATTCTAGAAATCAAAGGATATAGACTTATAACCAAGATTAACTTACCCATCAAAATTAATATCCTATAGGAAAAAATAAGACCTTTAATATAGATGAGGACTTACAAGAATATCTGAAAATATTAGAGCTGCAATATAAACTTTCAGCTACAAATACAAAAATCAAGAGGAACAGAAAGGTAAACACTGAATAAACATGTTGAAGACTAAATGAGGATAAAATGTGTACATTCTAATGTGGGGAAATGATATATGTGTCCTCTCTGAACCATATCTTCATCACGAGCAATACAACAATCCAGGACAATTCTGAGGGAATTATGAGGAAGAATGCTCTCCACCTCCAGAGAAAGAACTGTGGGAGTAGAAATGCAGATGAAAACATATGATTTATCACTAGTTTTTTTAGCATATGATTTGGGGTTTGGGTTTTATAAGATTTCTCTTACAAAAATGAATAATGTAGAAATGTGTTGTGAGTGATAATACATGTATAACCCAGTGGAATTGCTGGTCAGCTCTGGGAGGGGAGAGGAAAAAGGGGAGGGAGACAGCATGAATCATGTAACTTTGGAAAACCTATGTGTAAATTTGTTATTGGAATAAAATGAAGAAAAAAAACTGGGACCCACAGAAGTCTATACAAAGAAAGAGAAAAAGTTCAGGGACAACACTTAAACTTTATTCTCATCTGAACTAATCATGGTGGGGAGGAATATGCAAGCTCACAAACTGGATACAAAAATACAGTTCCCTCAGTGGAAATAGTAAGGAAATGGGAGAAAGGGATAAAGTAGGGAATAAGGAAGGTAATGGGAGAGTACACCTCAAATGCATGAGAATGCTTTATAGCTACAGCTACGTGCCTGTGGTCTGAGATCATTGTGGCTCTGACTCACTGCTAAAGATAACCATTGTGGAAGGATGGGACTGTGAGCTATGGTTTTAGGAGTGTGAGCCCACAGAGTACCCTGAACCTGGGGGGGTACCCACCATCCTAGGACTCCACCCATGGTCCAGGTTGGTGAGGGCATACAGGGAAGAGTATTATAGTGTTAATTATCATTGCTTCATTCTTCAGTGGCACCTTGATCTTACCAAATTGGTGCTCCTTCCAAAAATTCCTATATTACCTCTCATCATGCCCGTGGTCCATGTTTTTTCCTTTAATTCTTCATTCATCCTATAGAGGCCTCCCTCAGGGTCTCTTGATGTTACATAAATACCAATGAAGAATTCCAATTTTTTTTAATCACTCTTACCAGTGAATGGCCTTTTTTCTGATCACGCATCTCTTTGGTTTTATATTTTATGTAGTGTATTAGGCATTTCTGGTCCAAGATAATATACTATGGATCTATTTATCCCTCCTTGATGTTTGGGAGACTCCCAATGTTGATTGTTAAGAGATTGTGATATTTCATCATTTGCAGGCTTACATCATTGAAGAAATATTGATGTTAATATTGAATTGGGTTTTTGTTTCAGGAAGAAGCTTAGGAAACACTGAAAACTATATAATTAACCAAATGAAAGCCAATCTGCAAGATTATTAACTGTTTACTGATTGAGTCAGTTTCTAATCTGTTTTGGCATTTCCATTTTGGCAATTTGTATCCTTAGGAAATGATAATAGGATGGCTATGTTTTCACCATTGGGGCATCAATAACTTTTTTGGATAGTTTACATTGGAACAATTTTTGTTATATCCCATCTTATTTTTATTTGTCTAACTTGTCATTAATGTCATCTTTTCATAAAATAACACAAACAAAATAAAACAATTGTAATAGATAGAACAAAATAAAATGAAAAATTTTAAACCCTTATTGAATAGTTTTGTTTGTGTTATTTATTTGTTTAGTCATCTCATCTTCCTCACTAGAATGTAAATTATAGGCAGTGACAGTGTTATTTTTCTTCTATTTATTCTCAGACCCTACTATCATATCTTGTATACAGGAATGGCTTAATAAGTGTTTGCTGAATGGCTAGTATAGAAATATATTTTATGTGGCTATATTTGTATAATTTATAACAAGTTGTCTTTTCAAGGAAGGGGAAAGAAAAGGAGGGAGGGAAAGAACTTGGAACTAATTTTTAAAAAAGAATGTTAAATAACCATGATAACTTTTCTAAAAAATAAAAATTATTTTTAAAAAATGTTAAAATTGTTATGTAAAAGAAATTAAAAATTAGTACTTGCTGAATTGAAGGTAAAGTTGTATAATAAAACAATACAAAAGTAATATGAATACAAAAATATAAAAGCTTACTTATGTAATATTAACAATTAAAAGTCATTTCAGTCTAAATCATTGAACAGCATAGTTAAAGAAACTTAATTTTAATCAAAATTATTTAAGTAAAATTTAGAAGCCATATATGTAGAAAATTCTGCCAAAGTCTCACTGTAATGATGTGGATGGCAGTGACTCTAGGTTCTCAAAAACTGAACTAGCAAGAACCCAAGTTCTAGCACAGCGAGCCAGGTTTAAATTCATCATGCACAAGACAGCAGAAGACTGTATCTGACTATTAGCCACACTAACTTCAGAGATCTATATTACCAAATAATCACCTTCTTAAGTCACAGAATCTCTTAAGAACTATCCTGCATTTAGTACTGTGCCTGGCAGATGGCAAATGCTTAATAAGGGTTTATTGACTGTCTGATTTTACTATGTCCGATGATACTCATATGGTACTACCACAGAAGTGGTAGATGAAGAAGTATATGAAGACATATGAACATATAAAGAACTCAGTCGTATTAGATGTCCTGAATTTTTAAATTCATAATTCCATAAAAGTTTTTAACAGCTTGTCTTCAGATCTTTAAATATCATGGTTTTCCTACTTCACAATAATAATTGCCACATCATAAATAAGCCAGAATAGTCCTGCCCAGTTTACATAGTATAATTCGGAAAAACAATCTTTGTATAAATTGGCATACCCATACAGTCTAATGTAGGGAGTCACCAAATCCAGTTGGCTGCCTGTTTTTGTACTGTTCATGAACTTAAGATTCTAAAAAATATTTTTAATAGAACAAAACTTTATTTAAAAATGTTAAATCCATTCATAGATTCATTCATAGTGGGATTTGGCAAACTTGCCAACTAGTGGAAAGAACACTGAATGGGGAATCCAATGAGGATTCTAGACCTTTCTTGCTTTGTTAGGTTATCTCTGTAATCTTGGAGAAGTGACAAATCTGTCTTAGTTCTGACATCTATCAAATGAATAGTTAACTTTAGACTATAGCCTCTAACAATCTTTTTCAGCTCTAAAGTGATACAATTTTATAATCAGAGCCTTAAGATGTATGCTAGGTTTGTTAATGAGAGCTTTTAAAATCTTAGGATCATTTATTCTATATCATTTAATTCTCAAGTAATTATTTTTAGTGATGTTCATTTGAAACACTGTTCCTAAAGGTAATATCAGTTGTTATGAATCTGAATGTGAAGTTTAAAACCTTATATTTTTTTCTTGACTACTTAAAAAATTTAAAGTGTTATGAAGTGTATAATTAATAATGTTGCAAACTTCTTTTTAAAGGACCTTTTAATGAAGCTGCTAGCAAAAATAGACAGATGTTGCCTGGGGGTAGTAAAATGATGTCAGCTCTACAACAAGGTTACTTTGAACCTCAGTTTTTAAGGATATTTGAAGGTGAGGGCTACATAAGTCTGAATCAAGTAAGGAGGCGACAAATGATAGAAGAAGCCAAAAAAAATTTAAGCAAACCCTTTCTTCCCAGTAATGGAGAAAAAAAAGCGTAAGTGTTGGGGGGGGGTGGAAATCTTGAATGAAATAATATATATTTCTGCTCAATTATTCATTTTCCTAAGACTTGCTTACATTTTTTTTTGTTTTAAATGTAATTCTTAAATTAATTTGATTTTTGCAGTTTATTGATTCTGGGTTCATATCAATCCAAATGATGCCGATTTTAATAGCTTGGACAGGGAAGTAGTTTGAGTAATTAAGAATTCACACTTAGTCTTTCTCTTCATTATCTGAGCAACTCAAACATACCAAAAATTTGAATAGGTTTGGGGTTTGAACCATTCAGAGATAATTACTATGAGTAAACAGACTTCAGTTGTCCAGGTTCTAGGATAGAACTAAGAGGAAGCAATTTAACCGTAAAAGAAGGAGAAGAAGGAGGCAGCTGGGTAGTTCAGTGGATTGAGAGCCAGGCCTAGAGACGGGAGGTCCTAGGTTCAAATCTGACCTCAGACACTTCCTAGCTGTGTGTCCCTGGGCAAGTCACTTGACCCCCATTGCCTACCCTTACCACTCTTCTGCCTTGGAGCCAATACACAGTATTGACTCAAAGACGGAAGGTAAGGGTTTAAAAAAAAAAAAAAAAGGAGAAGAAGATTGAAATGGCAGAACATTTTAAGTAGGGTTCAGAAAGCTCCTGGGGAATTTCCTTTCCTACTTCATCCCATATGCCACACAAAACTAAACTAACACAGAATAATTTGGCTTAATTGTAAAATATGAAATGAGTATCTAGGAATTCATAAAACTCAATTATCTACAAAATAAATTTCTAAGTGTAACCTGAGTTTGTCCTTCTGTTCAGCATCCCAAAAGAAGTTTATGATCAGTTGAACATTATTTGGAGCATTACACACAGAACCCCCATGTAAAACAACTCTGTCTCATTTGGATTATATCTCACATACCCACCTTTTGTCAATTTGGATAATCTAACATGACTGACATAAATGAGGTTGTTTGGAGTCTTGTAAAAGTCAGATTGTTGGAAAGGAAATTACTAGTCTTGTTTTATCACTCTTTAATTTATTAGAGTTCTTTAAAAGTAAAAAAATGTGTTAAGGGAAAAAAACCTCAGTTTTTTCTAGCAAACTGTTTTTACAGTAACATTAGTACTATTGAAAGATTTGTTAAACATTTATTTTATCTGGGAAAACTTTGTTCAAAAATTAATTTATGCTTAACCTTTCATTCATAAAACTAGCATAATATCAACAGTGTGACTAGAAAGTATACTGGATTTGATGATGGTCCCAGTTCTATCACTTACTGCCCATATGTAGCCTTGGTAGTCATTTTATTTCTTTGGTCCTATTAGGGGTTAACCTATATATACTAAACATGCAATAAACCTATTATGAGTTTCCTCATAAAGAAAATGAAGGGGATTGGCTCAAATGAATTCCAAGACTGTCTAGGCTGAAATCTACGATGCTACATAACTAATGTACTAGTAAGATATTCATTCTTTTAGATCGGGTTTTAGGTTTACATTAATTTTAAAATTATGATCATTCAGAAAACATAGGTCAGTTAGCTTATACTATGAAAAAAAACAACTAAGTTTAGAAACAGTTGCCTAGTTATTACATATACCAGAAAGTATTGGAGCTGTTTCTTTAATATCATACTAGCTCTGAGATTTTCTGATAATTTAGTCTCAACATTTCATTTTTTGTTCTCCATATAATTACTCCAATGTGGTTTTCTATTTCATTCATGATAATTGGGGAGAACAAGTTTCCTTTTCTTTTGTCATATTATCTCTCCTGTTATCTTAATCTAGTCTTCCAAGTCCAAAATTAATTTGAATTTTCTGTTTTCTTTATTAATCTTTATTTCTTAAGTCATTTTATTTTATCTTCAGATGAAATTCAGTTGTATACATTCAGTTCCTCTTAATTGACCCCATGTCTCTTCTGAAATAAATATTTTGTTGATTTCTAGTATTTTTCCTATATTTAAATGGAATATAATGCTAAATTTTAGAAAAGTACTTATTAATTATAATTTAAATTTATACTAGTATGGAAACTGGAAAAAACCCAATTAAGTAGTTATTAATATGTCAGCCATATTCCTCATACCTGGAAATGATTTTTATAAATAAGGGGGAACATCAGGCAGATAATGGAATGAAGTTATAAGTCAATTTATCTCCTTAATATTCCCCTCAGAAACAAGAGAAATGTTCAAAAGGAGCAAAAATATAAGAAATTCTGAAAAGTAAATTTAAAATACCTTTTAAAAATCAAACCAAAGAAAGAATTGGGCAAATTAAAAAAATGTTATATATTTAAAGAAGCTAGGGGAAATATTAAAAAAAAAAAAAGAAACCTCACACACATAGAAAAAGAGTATTAACAACAAAGTTAGAAACAAGCTAGAATTTCTTTAGGGCAACAAAATAAAAATTTAAAAAGATCCTAAATTAGCAAAAACAGCAGATGAAATAAGAACAAATTGGTGCAATTAAAGAATATCATGACAAGAAGATGAAATCTAATAATTGAGAAATATCAATGTAAAATATAAATAAAACATGCCTTAAAATTATTTCATTGGAGACAAAATAGGAGAAGGAACACAGGAAAAGGTAAAATAAACAACTCACTCATTGGATAAAATGACAAAAGTGATTTTTGGAAGGTACAAAGAGAAAACAATTGAGAATGACTAGATTTCCTGAAAGTAATGAAGAAATATTTTTGGAAATCATACAGTTTTCTGCGAATAATGAAATAAGGTTTTACATTATAAATAAAATGCACAAGACTTCAAGAAGGGTGAACTCTGGATACATCATTATAAATTTTGAAAAACAACAGCAACAAGGAGATAAATTTACAAACAGCTCAGAAGACAGACATCATTTTTTTAAAATCTTCATTTTTTTTGCAATATTTTCCACTAAAATGAGACAGTGGAAGTTGTAATACCATATATTTGTTTAAGAGACATGAGATTTTATTCTCAAATCAATTTTCAACACAAGAATTCTTTTAAAAGACAAATGATAGTAACACATGCATGGATTTAAACAACTTATGGAGACAAGAAATACTAGATTTTTGAGAGACAAACATAGAGACAGAAAGACTATATGAAACCTCTGGAATAGACTATCCATGAATACTTAACTGTTTACTCTCAATATAATAACCATAGGAAATATCTTATAAATAAGTTGAATTAATTTTTTAATTTTATATTTCATATATTTTGTTTTTTATTTCATTTTAAAATTATTTTATTCCGAACGTTATTACACACTCCCAAGTGAGCATTTTTTTTTTTTTTTTAAACCCTTACCTTCCATCTTGGAGTCAATACTGTGTATTGGCTCCAAGGCAGAAGAGTGGTAAGGGTAGGCAATGGGGGTCAAGTGACTTGCCCAGGGTCACACGGCTGGGAAGTGACTGAGGTCAGATTTGAACCTAGGACCTCCCGTCTCTAGGCCTGACTCTCAATCCACTGAGCTACCCAGCTGCCCCCCCAAGTGAGCATTTTTGAGTACAAAGAATATAGAAAGATGATTGCATAAGTAGCCTTGAATCTCTATTCCATACCACTTTCTTTTTAAGATGTCTTTCCATGTCTTTTTGAAATCCTGTTTCTTTATTTCTTATAGCATGAGTATCCATTACATTCATATACAACTTCTTCAGCCATTCCTCAGTTAATGAACATAATTTAAATTTCCAGTTCTTTGGTATCACAAAAAGAGCTGCTCTAAATTTTTTTTGTATATAAAAGATTTTCCCCTTTATTTTTGTTTTCTTTTGGATAATAGGACTAGTAGTGGTATATCTAAGTTTAAGGGCAAAGTACATTTTGTAGTTTTTTTATGTATAATTCCAAATTGCTTTCCAGGATGGTCATACCCATTCATAATTCCACCAATATCAACATGTCTGTTTTCACATATTCCCTTTAACATTTTATCATCTTTTAAAGACTATCTTTGGCACTCTGTATTTCTTTAGTTAATAGTGATTTGGAGCATTTTTCATATAGCTATCATAATCAGTTTCCTCCTTGTAGAATTGTCTGTTGATATCTTTAGACTATTTAGCAATTGGAGAATGTTTTTTCTTATAAATTTGAATCATTTCTGAATATATTATGCAAATAAAACATTTCATGGAGAAACTTGCTGCAAACTTTGGTCGGAATGCATCATCTTTAGAGTCATTGAGATTTTTTAAAAAATAGTGTTATTCTTGCTTAAATTGTTTTCCAGGTTCTTCATTCTGCATCAGTTTCTCCTTTCTAAGATTCTCTGAAATTGTCTCATACTTTTTAACAAAGAATAACATTTCATTAAGATGCATACACTATAGTTTATGCAGCCATTCACCAATCCATGGGTATTCCCTTACCTTCCAGCTCTTTCCTTATTATTCTTTTTAATCCTCCTTTTAAAAGGATAAGGAAGTGTTTTTTACTTGGGACTGTTGCTTCAGAAGCTCCTAGTATTATTTTTATTAATTATGCTCCCTCTTCAATCTCCTTTCCCTATCCCTGTTGAGTTTGATATATTTGCACTCCAAACTCTTTGTGTGTTTTTATGTGTACCTGCATGTGCTTGTGTGCATGTTTTCAATTCTTCTTTCTCTGATTCAGATAAGTGAGATTTATTTGCATTTTCATCTTCCTCCATGTTTATTCTTCTTATGCACCCCAATTTTGAGGAATAATAAGTTTCCTATCTCCTTTCCATCATAGTGTGTTTCTCTAGCCCTCCCTTCTCCTTCCTTCTTAAAATCCTCAGAATAGAACCATTCCACTTCTAGCTGCACTGCTTTTCTTTTTTAATTCCTTCATTACTTTTTGAAGATGTTAAGGTTCTGAAAGGGCATTTGTTCCTTTCTGCTAGCTCGTGATCCTCATACTGCCCATTCTAATTACTCAAAATAAATTTACTTTTCTAGGTTTTTCTTGAGTCTGGGTTTGTGCTTCAAAATCCCTGTGCTTTAAGCAGCTAAGTGGAGAATGAATTGGTGAAAGGAAACATTTGAGGCAAGGTGACCAACCAGAAAGCTATTGCATAGGCCAGGAGTGAGATGATAAGAACCAACACCAGGATGGTAGCTGTATGAATAGAGAGAAGGGTCTGTACAGAAACAATGAGACAACAGATTGGAAATGTGGGCTATATGCAAGTGAGGAGTAAGGATAACACTGAGGTTGTGAACCCAGGTGATTGTGAGAATGGTGGTCCCCTCCTTAGTACTAGGGAAGTTGGGAATTAGGAAGGGCTTGAGGGGAAAGATAAGGAATTCTAGTTTGGATATATTTAGTTTGAGATGCTTATAGGGCATCCAATTTGAGATGTTCTAAATGTATTTGGTGATGTGAGTATAGAATTTGGGAGCTAGATTAGGGAGGGAGGGAGAGACAGACAGTCAGACAGACAGATAGACAGATAGTCAGATATTCCATCTATATAGATAATTGAGCCCATGAGAATTGATGAGATCATCAAGTGATACAGTATAGAAGGAAAAGAGAAGAAGGCTGAAGATAGCATTCAATGAGAAGTAGTTCCTCAGGTGGGAGGGCTTCCCAAGTCCTTTTTAGAGTTGCTCATGCAGCTTTCACCCATCTCTCACCTGTGGCTTCAAGAAGCTACAGCACATGCAGTGGCCACACTCGGTATAGTTATGTGGGTATTTCTTACATGAATGAAGTTCCAGCAAAGGATACTGTGAAGGAGTAGTCAGGTAGGATTAAATATTTAAAATATTCAATATAAATGGATTGAAAGTAGTACTTACATCAGTGATATAAAATGTTTTATTAAGCAAATTATCAATAAAACAATCCTTAAAATCATCAGATTATATCTGTGGAAGTAAGAAGTAAGAAAATGTCACTAATAAAATCCAACATGTTTATGCTAAGAAATATGCAAATAGCAGAAAAGAATTATATTAATGGAAGGACTTTTCCTAAAGATAATAAAAGGTATTTTTCTTAAAAACTAAGACATAATGTTTTATGAAATGAACAAACATTAAGGATTTTCCTATTAAGAACAAGGCTAATACAGTACTGTGTATGGTTATTTTTATCTGAAAATTTTATCTGACAAAATTTTCAGAGATAACTATGGAGGTAAGGCAAGAAGAAGAAATGGAGGAAATAAAATACATTTAGCAAAGGGGCTAAAATAAACTTGATTGTAGATAATATGACATATTTAGAAAACCAAATAGATTAAATTTTTGGAATTAGGGGAAAGGGAAAAAATCTTTCAGTATTAGGAGCATTTCATTTCCATAAATCACATAAAGAAAACCAAATATAACTGATAACATACCATTAAAAATATCAACAAAATGTAAGTGCCTAGGCATAAATTTACAAATCTAAAATAATTTCACCTGAAATAAAAGAAGAATTAAATCATTCAAGAGATAGACAATGGAAGTAGTAGGGCAAGCAAATAAGGTGCACAGTAATATGACCTAATTCCCAGGGCAAGTTGATAGGGCAAATGAGATTCTGTCCCAGTCATCATCCTCTACTAACTATACTCTCCTCTCTTCCCCATCTTCACTCCCTTGGTGAATCAGTTCAACTCTTGAGTCTCTTGCTTCCTTGTATCACTGATATTTCTCTGCAATGCCTCAGCCTTGGATCACTCACACCATTCCTGCTTTCACTTTTACACATGTATTGCTGAACAAGGAAAGTCATGAAACCATGCTGACTGAGTCCACTACAAATTTATTTTATAACTCAACTGGGCCCTCATTATGACAAAGCATTCCTTTTACATTTTCCTAATTAACTCATTATCTCACCACAGCAGCTTCTCCAAACCTTTTCATCCCTTCTCAAACTTCCCATGGCTTTCTATCTCTCCACCTTCTTAGCTAAGGACCTTCCCCATTTCTACTGAAAAGAAAAAAAATGACTGAGGCTATTCACAAACAGCTCTCTCTTTCCCCTTCTTCCTCATCTCACATTACCCCAGTGCCTTCTGCTACTATCTTTTCTATCATCCCTATCTCCCATTAAGAGGACCATTCTTGTGAAAGCAAACCCCTCTTAATGCACAAATGATACCATTCCATCCTGTCTTCTCTAGTGGATTCCCCCTTCCATCATTCTCACCCTCTCCCTTCAATCTCTCCTTTCCTACTGTACTTCATATAACCATGCTTGTGTCTTATTCCATTGTCCAAAAATCCTCAGTTGATCCACCTCCATCAGCTATCATCCTATTGCCCTTTTCCCTTTTGTGAGGTCATCTATGGGCAGTGCTACCTCTCTATTCCCCCCAAAATACACATTTTTTAGGTTATGCGATGTCTTGTATTTCCAGAAGCTAATCAAGGACCTGAAATTTAGTGGTCACTTGTGGGGGATAGAAAGGAAATAGGGGGATAAAAAGGAAAAGTGAGGATTTGTACTACCAGATCTCAGAGTATTCTACAAAGTGGTAATTATTAAAATAATCCAGTACTGGATGACACTAGATCAATAGAACAACATCTAGAATTTCAGCCAGAGGCTTCAATAGATGTTTCATAAATCTAGTGTTTCATAAATAAAGCTGGGGAAGAGAATCGTTATTCATAAAATTGGATAGTATATGCTTTAAAAATAGTTTTTTTTTATTTTGGGGCAACTCATTTATACTTTGTAATCTTAGGGAGTACCTGGAGTACCGAGATGTTGAGTGACACCCTTGGTTACAGAATTTATCAGAGGCAAGGCTTGACTCCTGGTCTTCCTGATACCAGAGTTGGCCCTTTTTCCACTATAATATGCTTTTTCTCTCTCACTGTATACCATAAATTCCAAATAGACTAATGATTTAAATACTTTAAATAATGACGAATTATTATAAGAAATGGAATGGTTTATCTTTCATATTAGTGAAGTGGAAGAAAATTTTTACCCCACAAATAGAAGAAATTATAGGTGACAAAATAGATTGATTTGTTTCTGTAGAAATAAAGGCCTTTTTCAAAATAGAAAAGAATATAACAAAAAAGAATAAAATAAATTGCAAAAAGTCTTTGCCTTACATATTTCTGATAACAATCTGACATTCAAACCCCTTAAGAATAAGAGTGGACACAAATGATGAAGCATAAGACCCATTCTCCAATGGATAAATCTTTAAAGAGATGCTTCAAGTAGACAGTGCTTGAAAGAAGAAATATAAATTATTAATAACCACCTGAAAATGCTCAAATTCTTCACTAAACTAAGAAAGAGAAAATTAAAAGTAAGACACTTCCTTAAATTTGCAAAGAGGCAAAGGGATGAAATTCAGTATCAGTATGGCTATGGAGAAATAAGTACATTATGAATTTATGTGTACCTTTTGCGAATTAATGTTGCATTTACATAATAAGAGTTATAAAATTGTATTAGAATTATATTCAGTAGACATTGTTGATGGGAAAAAACATTAATTTATACAAAGATATTCATAACGGCTTTATTTTTAAGTACCGAAAAATAACCTGAAATCAATTCATGTATCCAACCACTGGAAAGTGGAGAAATAAATTTTGGCACAGAAATGTAACGAAATATAATTGTATCATGGTAATTAACAAATATAATAATACAAAGAAATATGTAAATATTTTATCTGATAGCAGCAACAATAAAATCTGGAGGAAATGTGCCAAAGAAAAATAGCTCAGAGATACTGAAGCAAATAGCACTTTTTTATACCTGTCAAAGGCAACAGGGACTGCAAACCTAAACAATGGAATTAATAGTTTTATGTATAATCTTTTACAATTCTTGTTTGTATATCTAAATTTTTTGTTAATTATGACTAAGATTAAAGGACATCTTTTTAAAAAATTAGGGAAGTGAATAAGAGCATGTGGAGGGTTCCAAAATATGGCCAAAGAAAATACTTTAATACTTTACAACTTGAGCTTGCATTGAAAAATAAAACAAAAAAGCCCACCAGGGATACTTATTGTAGTCCAATGAAAATCAAAGATTCAGTTCCATTCAGGAACATAAGATGATAGAGTAGAACCTAAACCATCCAGAAATGAGAGAAAAAGATGGCAAGAAAAACAAAAACAAGGAGAAACCAATAAGTTAGATGATGATTATTCTGATTTTATTATTCTGACTGTAGTCAAGGTTATGATCTGATATTCATATCCTTGTACTCCACTGTCTTGGGAGGCCCCATTTGTAATTTGACTTATCTGAAAAGGGTCAGAAATGTCTTTGGGAATGTAGAGTTGTCTGAGTGGCTTGGCGATAGGAGACCAGAGGTCAGGAGAGAGATTAGAGTTGAATAGGCACATATGTGCAGGACACACGTATACACATAGTTATATCTATTTATAAACATACATTTGTGTGTGTGTGAGAGAATTATCTGTATTGAGGACATTGAACCAGAGCGCTAAAAGTTGCTATTGTGAATACTGACCTCTTGTGTTAATTCTTGTCAATGCTCTTTAGTAGATTAGTTGTAAACTTTCTATTTGACTTATTTTTAAGCCTCTGAGAAATCATCAACCTAGACATAGAAATAGCACTACTGTCATTTTTCCTTCTTTGATTCGTACGAAAGTGACACAGTTCATTTTATTTGAGACACCATATGATTCATCCAGCTGAAAAGTACGACAAAAGAGAAGTTGCGCAATATAGAACTGAGTTACAAGTTCACACATTTCTCCTTCCTTACATTGGCTACAGACCCTGAGGATTCCCTGCCTGTAGCCATCCTCTTCTTCCTAGTACTTCTTTACCCCTTGCCTTGGAGGTATACTCTGTCCTTCCTTGCCCCTCTCAGCCCCACTTCTTTGCTTTGTCTTTGATATCCTCCCATTAGATTATACTGGCCTTTCCCAATCCTTGTTGCTCTCTTGTATCTGCCTCTAGCATACGTCCCTCCCTTCTATGGCAGTGATGGGCAACCTTTTGAGCTTGATGTGTCAAAATTTGCCAAAAAAAGAGCATAACTCGGGTGGTGTGGCACTTTGAGAAAAAAAACCATAATTTTGCAATATTTATAGTTTAAATAACAAAAATGTATAACTGTAATATATAACTATATTTACTAAACCAAAATAGGTAAATTAATATAGGTAGAATTGTCATCTATAGTGCACAGAGTGTCTACACTACACTACCGCAAATGTTTTATCCTCAGCATGCGGCCCCGTACTTCTCGGTATGCGGCTGCGTGTCATCGAAAATGGTGATGCTGTCATAGGTTTGCCATCACCATTCTATGGTAACTTTAGCACCTATCTTGGAATCTTCTTCTGTATTCTTCTTCCCTGTTATTCTCCTTTCTTTAATATCCCCATTGATGACCCTTACAACATCCCTTTTTCCCATTGCCGATGACTTTCTCTACTGCAGGCTCTTAACGTCTTGTTTACTATTTATTAACTGTCTTCTCTTGAAAATATGAAAATAGAGGTTCGGAAATAATAAGCGTGAAGACATATTTGCATTTGATGGCATTCTAGTGAATTATCCCAACATGCAAATGCAAAAAGCTTATTTTTGCTATAAAATCATAATTTTATGCACTCAATTTTCGAGGCTATTTAGAATATGGATTTTTGAAGGAGAATAGTGCACAATAAAAGTCGTACCTTATAAAAGAGCAAAAAGCATTAGAAGTTGTTTTTTGGGGGATTTTTTTGACTCTTGAAATACATGGGGTTTTTTTGGCAATGATACTGGCATGGCTTGCCATTTTCTCCATCTAATTTTATAGATGAGGAAACTAAAGCAAACAGGGTTATGTGACTTGTCCAGGGTCACACAGTAAATGTCTGGTGCTGGATTTGAACTCAGGAAGATAAACCCTTGATCCATTATATCAAGAAGGATAACTGAGGAAAGGCCACTGGTTTTGGCAGTTACAAGAATATAGAGAAAACTTTTGAAGGTTGACAGATGAGGTTGCAAGTTAGGCTGCAAAGAGTTAAGAGGGAGATGAAAGGAGGTAAATGCACCAATTCCAAATGCCAAACTCAAGAAGTTTAGTCACAAAAGGGAGAAGAGATACAGGACAATAATTGTTCTAATATAGGTTAATGGGGATGGACGGATCAAGCGAGGCTTATTTGGGCACGGGCATGGATGTAGCAGCCAATAGACAGGGAGCCATTTCTAGAGGAAGTTAAAGCCTGGGTCAGCACTTCTAATTCTGTATCAGCTTTCACTGAAAGAACTAATAAGAACTGCTGCCCACATCTTAAGTCGGTTTTAAAAATAAAATTTGTGAGTTTTCCTTAGAAAAGCTCTCCTTACAAGCTATTCTTCATTTCTGCTGGGCTTTTTCTGTCCCCAAATGCTATAGTATGTTTATTATAAAGATATTTTATTTCACCAATTATGTAATACTAACAAATTTTCACATACATTTTCTGAAGTTATAGGATTCAAAATTTTTTACTACTCTTGGAGTTGGCAAACAATTCAATCTGGGTTATCCATGTATTATCATGTGAATTATTTCCACACTACAGTATTTTAGTAGATAACTTGGGAGCATTGGAAGAGCCTCTTTGTAGATGCCTAAACCACTTGCATTTGGAGAGACTCGATGTCAGGGACCAGGTCTGGCTGCCTCCCTGAAACCTCATGAATTACTCTTTCAGGAAAGCAACCAAATTGGTGATCGGATCATTCTTATGGCAAGAGTGGTAAGTCCTAGGGCTTACCATCATTGATGAAGATGATAATGATGATGATGATGATGATGATGATGATGATGATGATGATGATGATGATTCCTGGCCTGTGAGCATGACGGCAACAAGATTTATACCTGCCTTAGTTGGCCCTCACAGGTGGAGCAAACCCGAGGAGTAGTTCAAGATGGATCTGGAGTCTTTGAACATCATGTAGTTTGGGAGGGGTGAAAGCCAAGATTTCACATCAGTTCCTTTCCTAAATCTAAAGCAGGCTTTTACCTCAACAAGTCTAAGAGAGAAAGGACAAACCTTGTGCTCTTGGAGGAAGAATAGTATCAAACTTGCCTGTAGGTCAAAGTTTCATACAGAGAGGGATGGGGAGAAGGGATGCTCACTGCATCTTTCCAGTAGAAAAGAACATCACCCTTCTTTTTTGCTTTGCTAGCCAGTGCTTCTAGAATCATCTTGCCTTGGCTTTTCCCCTTTCTAGTCAACCTTTATCTTCTGCTTGAACTCTCTTCTTTTCCCTTGATGCCATTTCAGTTGCCTGAATGAAAGTATTATTCCAAAAGCTTTTTTCATGTTCTTTTTTTTGAGGCAATGTTATGATTGAAGGCAGCTGGGTGATGCAGTGGGTAGAACACTGGGCCTGGCGTCAGGAAGTTTAAATCTTTCCTCAAACATTTATTAGTTGTTTGAGTTGGTGCAAGTCACTTTGTGTTTTCACATTGTTTTTATCTGTTTGGCTTATTTTTTTGCCTTTGTTTTTGTCTTTTTTTTTAAATTCAAAGATATTTTATTTTCCCAGTTACATGTAATAACAATTTTCAACATATTCAACAAAATTATAAGACCCAAATTGTCTTCCTCTTTTTCTTCCACCACCCTCCCCCTCAGAAATGGTACTTAATTTTATTTGGGTTATACATGTATTATTGTGTAAAACATACTTCCATATTGGTCATTGTTGTAAGAATATTCATATAAAACAAAAATTCCCCAAATAAAATCATAAATAAGTGAATGTGAAAAATGGTATGTTCTGATCTCCATTCAATTACAGCAGTTCTTTCTCTGGAGGGTGGAGAGCATTCTTTAATATGAGTCCTTCAGAATTGTCCTGGATCACTGGATTTCTGAGAGTAGCTAAGTCTTTCACAGTTTCTTATCGTGCAATATTGTTGCTGATCTGTACAGTGTTCTCCCCATTCTGCTTATTTTGCTCTGTGTCAGTTCATTTGTATCTTTCCAGCTTTTTCTGAAATCATCCTGCTCATTGTTTTGTATATCACAATAGTATTCTATCACTAACATACACCACAACTTGTTTTAGCCATTCCCCAATTGATGGGAATCCCCTCAATTTCCAATTCTTTGCTACCACAAAAAGAGCAGCTATAAATTTTTTTGTACTAGTAGATTCTTTCCCACTTTTTATGATCTCTTTGTTATACAGAGTCAGCAGTGGTATTTCAGGATCAAAGGGCAGGCATTCTTTTATAGCCCTTTGGACATAGTTCCAAATTGCCCTCCAGAATGGTTGGATCAGTTCATAACTCCACCAACAATACATTCACATCCCAATTTTGCCACATCTCCTCCAACATTTATCATTTTCCTTTACTGTTATAGTGGCCAGTCAGATAGTTGTGAGGTAGTACCACAGAGTTCTAATTCTTTCTTTCAAAGACAAAGCATGGTTCTGCAGAAGGTGGTATTCAAAAGTGTCTGTTTTATTAAAGAATGGAAAAGTTTAAAGCTTAAGAACTTAAAAAAAAACAAGAGGGAAAACTAGGATCTGTGTTACAGAGGACCTTCACTATTATGCAAAGGAGTTTAAATCTTTATAGATAGCAGGGAGTAGCTCCTGAAAGACTTTTGGGTAAGAAGAAACTCAAAGAGACTTTGCTTTGCATGACAGTC
Source organism: Gracilinanus agilis (assembly GCF_016433145.1). NCBI lineage: Eukaryota > Metazoa > Chordata > Mammalia > Didelphimorphia > Didelphidae > Gracilinanus > Gracilinanus agilis. The sequence continues at coordinate 63,992,031 of NC_058135.1, forward strand.
AGTCTTGCAATGGAGTGAAGGATGGATAAAAGGCAAGAATGTTCATTGGAGTAATCCACTGAGAGTAGTAATAAGGGCCTCTTTTGGGGTAACATTCACATGAAATAAAAGAGAATGGGCAGTGGTAAGGATATTGCTAATACAGATTAGGGTAAAAGTCACAGGGCATTTGAAGTGAGGGAGAAGGAAGAGTCAAAGATGGTACCAAGTTTTCAAGTATGAGAGGACGATGCTGTCACTTGCTGAATACTGTCAGGAAGACAGATACAATTTGTTCAGATGGCTCTTATGTTGAGTGAAAGTACAGGAGAAACTAGCCATTCTAAGGTTGTGTCCCCTTCGTCATGCTAGAAAATAGATTTCAACTCTTTTTCTGATTTTTCTGTGCTATTTTTTTTAAAGACCTTTATGTCAGTGCTATGAATAGGAACTGTAATAACTTCTTAAGGGATCATGAGTGTTTTATCTTTTGTGAAATATTTTAAATAAGCACAGTAAAATCCAGATAATATCCTAGACCTAATTATGTTTCATCTGAAAACCTTCTAAAGGGAAAATTCAAATTAAACACTTCAGGATTATCAAGGGCTTATCACTCTTTTTGAAAGTTAGGAAAGTAACTTTCTTTGCACATATCTCACTTAACGTTCTTGTTTTAATATGTTTAAGATGTGGATTAGGCAGCTACTTTGGAACAATAGGTGGTCCAGTTCCATTCTTCAGTGCCCAATTAAAACCTCAAGATAAATATGTTGCTCCTGGAAAGAATATGTACACAAACCCAGGAAAAAAAGGGACTGGATATGGGTAAGATGCTTAATATTCATCCTTAAGCTTTTGCTGCATACCATGTTAATAAAATTAGAACAACCTCAATTAACATTACTAATTTTTCTTCCGTAGCTATGCAAATATTACCATAGGCAAACAGCCCGTGCATTCCCCTGATATCTACGATACAGCAAAAGTAAATCTTCAGGTAAATTATTTAGGAAATTTCCCCTTCTTCTGGATGTATCTTGTTTAGCTTCTAGTCATTATAGTATTTCTACCCTTGTAAATTATATTTTGCTAGATGCTACTTCGTGTTCATCTGTGTGTGTACCTAGACAGTCATTTGCTGATTTGCATGGATTGATGGGTAAGTTCACAGTTTTGTAAAAAAAACTCAAAAAAACCCTTTTTCATTCTAGCTTGAACTAGAATCTCCAGCCACTAACCAGAATTAGGTAAGAAGATCTGCCTTCCAGTCCTGGCTCTGCCATTTGCTGAAGGGAATTTTCCGGGCCCTTGAGGATGTGCAAATTAAAAGATTTGAACTAGATCATATTTTAGGTCCTTTCTGTCTCTAAAATCCTTTGCCCCTGAGCCTTAGCAACAACCTTTTTCAGTTTTCACTTTTTTCCAGCCTTTCAGAGGATCCAATTTAACTCCAGGCTATCTTTGAAACTTTCTAACTCCACTTCTCCAGCACTGGCCCTGTCCCTCTGGTGTCATGGCCCTCCTCCTCCTTCCTATCCCCTCCTCTCTGTAGTATCTACCAAAGAAGCTCAGGCAGCTGCTAGCAGTACTATGTGTAGGAGTGACATAGGAGTGGGGAGATTGTACTCATGGGAAAAAGAAGTGGAGGAAACGCTTGTTAATTTATTTAATATCTATACATTGGCATATATTATAGTCGTGATAACAGCATAGAGCCTACTGGATTCAGTTTTTAGACTAGAAAGATCCTTTTGGAGAGAGGGCATTTGTTTATACAAAATATTTTTATAAAGTGGGGAAGGAAACACACACTAAACACCTACTCTGTGCTAGGCACTGTACTAGAGGCTTTACATATATTACTTCATTTCATTCCATGAGAACCCAGGGAGGTAGGTGCTATTGTTATCTCTATTTTAGGCTTGAAGAGACTGAGCCACACAGAGGTGAAGTGCTTGCCCAGGGTCACACAGCTAGCAAGTGTCCGTGGTCACATTCAAACTCATGTCCTCCTGACTCCAGGCCCAGTACTCCATCCACTTCATTACCTACTAGCCTCAAAGTGATACTTTTCAAACTGGATTATAATATTATATCCATTAATGTAAAGTTTGAGTAGTGGCTTAATAAATGCTTTTTTTTATTCCTGAATTCCAAGGACTTGTTGTGCTTTAGTCTCCTTATAGCAAGATTTTCTAGTTTTACATTCTGATTTTGCTAAATGGCATACAATAGCAATTCTATTTTGTCTTAGAAAAGAACATCATGGGAGCAATTAATTGGCTCAGAGAACAAGGCCTGTCGGAGGCCAATAAGTGAAACAGAGTCTCAAATAGATAAAAATCTGAGACTCCTCTTTTGACCCCTTTTATGATCCATAACTTTTCTTATTGAAAAACATTATAGCCTTATTGGAAAATTTTAAGTTCCTAGCAAACCAGAAGTTAAGAGGTTAACAGTTTCTCTTTAAGACAGAAATGCAGAAAATTAAGCTCAAAACTGTTCTCAGACAGTCAAGGTCAAAACTGGATAAAAGTTAGACAAGACTCCTCCAGCAGGTGCTTTTCCTCCTGATAAGGTATAAGACTCAGCCTTGGGACTTTTTTCTCATCCAGCATTATCTTCATGAGAAAATTCTTTGTAAAACTATAACTTTATCATGCTTTTATATGACAATCTGTATTTCTGTGCAACTGCGAAGTCCTTTGTGTTTGTGTGTGAATTGGGTTTGGTATACATTATAAAAATAAAATCCTAAACTCATTGCAAGAGAAGCAACAGCAGCAGCAGCTATGAGCTAAGAGAAAGATCTCCCGTGTCCCCTTATTTTCCAAAAAGGCATAAGTGGAAATCATCTGTTCATTTGCCTTTGACTTGCAATTACCACATTCCTTCCAACCCTAACCTAATCAGCACCCATTCTGAAAGCAAGAATCCAATGATCTAGTTAGGTTTGAGTAGGACTCTATTTTCTCCTTATCCCTCATACTCCAGTTATCTCTATACTTTCTTGATCGATTAGCTGGGGAGGATAGGACAAAAATGTTCAGCAGGTAGTGGAAGGCAAAGATGAGAAGTGGTAGTAGGAGAACTGTCTGCTCTCAATGGGGTGATATCACCGGGCACATAAAAACTATGTTGTAAGAGTCCTGAAAGAATAGCCAAATTGATTGTAAAGCTACTGTTTAGTCATCTTTTAAAGACCTTCAAAAATGGCAAAAATAAAAAGGACAACCAATTTTCAAAAAATGGAAGATTTTTAAGTGAGTAGAGGCCATTGAGTTGCTTCAATTCCTGTCAAGATTCTAGAACACGGGGGCAGCCAGGTGGCACGGTAGATGAGATCTAGGCTGGAGACAGGAGGTCCTTGTTCCAATGTGGCCTCAGACACTTCCTAACTGGGTGACCCTGGAAAGTCATTTAACTCCAGTAGCCCAGCCCTTACCAGTCTTCTGACTTAGAAAGGATACTGAGTATCCGTTCTAAGACCAAAGATAAGGATTTTTTAAAAATTCTCAAACAGGGTAGAGATTTTATGTAAGCCTTTAGAAAGGGAAGCAATAATCACTATGAACTTGGATGGTTCATTAATAGCAAGTCATACCAGACTAATCTAATTAACTTTTTTTTTTTACAAATAAGGAGATATGATTGGCATGGATACCTAGATTTCAGTGACACATTTAACAAATTTCATATTATCCCCGTAGACAAGATAGAAAGATATGTCCACCTTCAGGATGGAGATGGCTTCTGAACCAATGGGTCAGCTCCAAAACAGGAGGTTCCTTGTAGAGATTAATAGAAAGATACCAGCCCAGAATGAGAGGGCTAGTGGAGTGCCCCAGGACTATCCATCTTTGTCAGCATTTTTGTCAATGAACCAGATGACGACATACATGACATTGCTATCAACTTTGCTAATGTTTCAGGTCAGGAGGGATAGCATTCAATTGGATGACAACAAAAATTCTTGACAGGCAGAGTGGTGGGTTGAATCTAATTGCGATGAAATTTAAGGGAAAGAAATGTTGATTCTTAGACTTGACTTAAAAAAATGCAATTCAGGAAAGGATACAGAAGGCATGCCTAGGCAGCAGTTCAGCTGAGATTATGGGTGTTTTAGTTGCCTGCAAACCTCAGTTTGAGGCAGAGTAATATGACAGTCAAAAACCTAATGTGATCTGAAGCTGCATTAAGACAGGCAAGCCTCCAGGAGTAAGGAGGTCACAATTCCTTTCAGGTCTGGGAGACACATTTTCAACTAATCAATTAATTATTTTAAAATTTTAATTAATTTAGAATATTTTTCCACAGTTACATGATTCATGTTCTTTCCCTCCTCTCCTCCCTCCCCCCTTCTTGGAGTCAATGAGCAATTCCACTGGTATCCACATGTATCATTGTTCAAAACTTATTTCTATATTATCAAATTTTGTAATAGAGTGATCATTTAAAGTCAACAACCCCAATCACATCCCCATCAAACCATGCGATCAATCATATGTTTTCCTTCTGCATTTCTGCTCCCACAAGTTCTTTCTCTGGATGTGGACAGTGTTCTTTCTCCTACGTCCTTCAGAATTGTCCTGGGTCATTGCATTGCTGCTAGTACAGAAGTCCATTACATTCTATTATGCCCCAGTGTATCAGTCTCTGTGTACAGTGTTCTCCTGGTTCTGTTCCTTTCACTCCACATCAGTTCCTGGAGGTCATTCCAGTTCATAGAGAATTCTTCCAGTTATTCCTTTCAGTACAATAGTATTCCATCACCAACAGATACCACAATTTATTCAGCCATTCCCCAACTGTCACCCCTTCATTTTCCAATTTTTTGCCACCACAAAGAATGTGGCTATAAATATTTTTCTATAGGTCTTTTTCCTTATGATCTCTTTGGTGTACAAACTCAGCAGTGTTATGGCTGGATCAACGGGCAGGCAGTCATTTAAAACCCTTTGGGCATAATTCAAAATTGCCTTCCAGAATGGTTGGATCAATTTACAACTCCACCAGCAATGCATTAGTGTGGGGGACACATTTTAAGAAGTACATTGATATGGCAGCTAGCTGGCTCAGTGGATAGAGTGCCTAGACTGGAGAATGGGGAGGTCCTGGGTTCAAATTTGGCCTCAGATACTTCTAAACTGTGCGATCCTGAGCAAGTCACTTTACCCCAATTGCCCAATATTACTGCTCTTCTGTCTTGGAACTGTTACTCAATGTTGATTTTAAGACAGAAGGTAAGGGTTTTTTTTGTCTGTTTTGTTTTCAAATAAGGTCAATGATATTATGGGAAGGTGTTTAGAGGAAAACAACCAAGGTGGTAAAAAGCTTCAAGTTCCTTCCATGTGAGGATTGGTTGAAAAGAACTGTGAATATTTAACCTGAAGAAGAAAAGATTCAAAGGGATATACGATAGCTGCTTTTAAATATTTGAAGAAATGTCATGTAGAAGAATGATTCAACTTGTTTTCTGCTTTAGACTCAGGAGGACAAAGCTAGGACTAATGCATAGAACTTGCAAAAAAACAAAATTAGGCTTGATATAAGGAGAAGATTCCTTACAACTAGAGCTATCCAAGAGTGGAATGGACTTCCTCTGAAAGTGGTAGATCCCTCTTCTTTGGAGGTCTTCAGGCAAAGACCATCTGTTAGGTATACTGTAGGGACAAATGAAGTAGAAAATAAAAATTCTTTTTAAGTATGTGCTAGGCCAGACAGTTACTGAGCTTCCTTCCAACTCTGAAATGCTGTTAGATTTTGTAACATGGTAGCTCTCTTCAAGAAAAATGGGGGTCAGTTTTATACAAGGAAAAGCAATCACGAGTCTTCAGAGTATAGAAAGAGCTACCCTATAAAATTATTAGTTTAACATTTTGGAGGTTTTTGATCAAAGACTGGATGACCACCTCATTGATCTTTTTGAGAGTACTGATCAGTTACAAATCGAACTTATTGGCCTCTGAAGTCCTTTTAACCATTATAGTCTAGATTGGGCAATTCTCAAACTTTTTATTTTCTTTCTATTCTTAAAAATTACTGAGGACATGCAGTCCCCAAAAGAGCTATTGTTTATGTGTGTTATAGGTATTGGTATTTACTGTATGAGAAATTAAAATATTCTGGTATTATAAGATTATAGTATTTTTATGAAAATAGTTTTGACATTGTGGATCCCCTGAAAAGAAATGTGGGGACCCTATAAGTTCCCTGAATCATACTCTGAGAGCCTCTGGTTTAGAATTACAGGAAGTTAAAAAAACTAAGTAAACTTCTAAAAAAAAAAAGCTTTTCCTGAATCTCGAATCCAAAGGGTTTTCTTCTGATTTTAATAATTTTTGGAAGGAAATTCCAAATGCATAAACTTTTACCACTATTTTATTTCCAGAAAGAAAATGAAGATCACCATCGATTAATTAAAGGAACACCTTTCAAGTTAAATCTCTTTCCAAAAGATTATTTTGACAGTAATCCTTATTTCTTTGACAAAACTTTACCACCAATTAAGAAACCAGAGGCAGTAAAAACAATTACAACACCTTTTAAACCAACTTCTCCTCCTAAAAAGGTAAACTTATAAATAATCCAGTTAAGGAAAAATAAGAAATGAATTAGATAGTGTTGCAGCAGGTAGAATTCAAAAAAGATGGTTGCGGGGTGGGGAGTAAAAGAAATTTAATGTAGTTGAAATAAGTATGATAAAATACTGGGGGGAAGGTTACAAGATTTTCTTTATTTCCAGAAAGGAGTGAAATAAAGAAATATGTCTAAATTGACTTAAATAATACCAGAAAATATTAGATTCTCTTTTTCTGAAGATTTCAGTAAAAGAATAGATGGGATAGACTTGTTTGGCATAGTTATATTCAGCCATACTATTCTATGTTTGTAAAAATAATAATTTTATATGTTGCAGAGAACACCTAAACCCTTCAGTTTTTATTTTTTCTTTCTAGGAGTGACATGAAATCAATCACAAAACAATGAGGTTTTTGCATTCTTTAAAATTCATAGCAGCTCATTAAAACCTATATCTCAGATTCAGCCCATAGCTTCATTAAGTAATTACTATATTTCTAAAAGAAAATTGATTCTTTTTTTAATTTTTTAAACATTTATTAATATTCATTTTTGACATGGTTACATGATTCATGCTCCTACTTTCCCCTTCACCCCCCGCACTCCTCCCCACCCATGCCTGACCCACATTTCCACTGGTTTTAACATGAGTCGTTAATCAAGACCTATTTCCAAATTGTTAATAGTTACATTGGTGTGGTAGTTTCGAGTCCACATCCCCAGTCATGTCCACCCCAACCCATGTGTTCAAGCAGTTGTTTTTCTTATATGTTTCCTCTCCTGCAGTCCTTCCTCTGAATGTGGGTAGCATCTTTACCATAAATCCCTCAGAATTGTCCTGGGTCATTGCATTGCTGCTGGTACAGAAGTCCATTACATTCGATTTTACCACAGTGTATTGGTCTCTGTGTACAATGTTCTTCTGGTTCTGCTCCTTTCACTCTGCATCAGTTCCTGGAGGTCTTTCCAGTTCACCTGGAACTCCTCCAGTTTATTATTCCTTTGAGCACAATAGTATTCCACCACCAGCATATACCACAATTTATTCAGCCATTCCCCAATTGAAGGACATACCCTCATTTTCCAGTTTTTTGCCACCACAAAAAGCACAGCTATAAATATTTTCATACAAGTCTGTTTATCTATGATCTCTTTGGGGTACAAACCCAACAATGGTATGGCTGGATCAAAGGGCAGGCAGTCTTTTATAGCCCTTTGAGCATAGTTCCAAATTGCCAACCAGAATGGTTGGATCAGTTCACAACTCCACCAGCAATGCATTAATGTCCCAATTTTGCCACATCCCCTCCAGCATTCATTACTCTCCCCTTCTTTCATTTTAGCCAATCTGCTAGGTGTGAGATGATACCTCAGAGTTGTTTTGATTTGCATTTCTCTAATTATTAGAGATTTAGAACACTTTCTCATGTGCTTATTGATACTTTTGATTTCTTTGTCCTAAAATTGCCTATTCATGTCTCTTGCCCATTTATCAATTGGGGAATGGCTTGATTTTTTATACAATTGCTTTAACTCCTTGTATATTTGAGTAATTAGGCCCCTGTCAGAGTTTTTTGTTATAAAGATTTTTTCCCAATTTGTTGTTTCCCTTCTGATTTTGACTACATTGTTTTTGTTTTTACAAAAGCTTTTTAGCTTAATATAATCAAAACCATTTAATTTACATTTTGTAATTTTCTCTAACTCTTGCTTGGTTTTAAAGTCTTTCCTTTCTCAGAGATCTGACAAGTATACTATTTTGTGTTCACTTAACTTATTTATAGTTTCCCTCTTTATATTCAAATCATTCACCCATTCTGAATTTATCTTGGTGTAGGGTGTGAGGTGTTGATCTAAACCTAATCTCTCCCATATTGTTTTCCAAATTTCCCAGCAATTTTTGTCAAATAGTGTATTCATGTCCTAAAAGTTGGGCTCTTTAGGTTTATCATACACTGTCTATATTCTTCTTGGTGCTTTTAAGGTTTCTTGTGAAAAAATGAGGCCATAAGTCAGTTTTTTGCCACCACAAAAAGCACAGCTATAAATACTTAAGAAAGAAGCAAGAATACTTAAAAAGTAAAAAAAGGATTTTCCTGTAGTTATCAAGGTGATTTTTGAGTAGCAGAAAGTTAATCTATGTTCCTACGATCTTTCTCCTGAACATTGGAGATCTAGGATTGTTCTTAGGATTGCAGGATTTCAAGCTAGGAAAAGAGGAGACTTTAAAGAATATCTTTTTAACACCCTACTTTAAAGGTGAAAACACTGAGGCCCCATTTAGGAGTGTAATTTGCCCAACATTAGGCAGAGATAGTAAGTAGTAGAACAAGGATTTGGATCCAGAAAGTCTGAAAATCCAGAATCCCATGCTTACATGCCATTGCCTCAAAGGTTAAGATGTTTGAGGCCACTTCTGAAAAGCAATTTGGAACTATGCTTCAAAATATATAGAAATGCTGATGATTTATGTGCATTTATTTTGTATCCTGCAACTTTGCTAAAGTTGTTGATTATTTCTACAAGCTTCTTAGTTGATTCTCTAGGATTTTCTAAGTATACCATCATATCGTCTGCAAAGAGTGATAGCTTAGTCTCCTCCTTGCCTATTTTGATACCTTCAATTTCTTTTTCTTCTCTAATTGCTACTGCTAGTGTTTCTAGTACTATGTTGAATAATAGAGGTGTTTTTGGTCTACCTGGCTTTGGAATCAGTACCATATTTGTGTCATAAAAGGAATTTGGTAGGACTCCTTTGCTTATCATATCAAATAATTTGTATAGTATTGGGATTAGTTGCTCTTTGAATGTCTGATAGAATTCACTTGTGAATCCATCAGGCCCTGGTGATTTTTCTTAGGGAGTTCTTTGATGGCTTGTTCAATTTCTTTTTCTGATATGGGATTATTTAGGTATTCTATTTCTTCTGCTGTTAATCTAGGCAATTTATATTTTTGTAAATATTCATCCGTATCTCCTAAATTGTTATATTTGTTGCCATATAATTGGGTGAAATAGTTTTTAATGATTGCCTTAATTTCCCCTTCATTAGAGGTGAGATCTCCCTTTTCATCTTTGATACTATCAATTTGGTTTTCTTCCTTCCTTTTTTTTATTAGATTGACCAGTACTTTGTCTATTTTATCTGTTTTTTTCAAAGTACCAGCTTCTAGTCTTATTTATTAATTCAATAGTTCTTTTACTTTCGATTTTATTAATTTCTCCCTTAATTTTTAGTATTTCTAATTTAGTTTTCTTCTGGGGATTTTTAATTTGCTCGCTTTCTAGTTTTTTGAGTTGCATGCCCAATTCATTAATCTCTGCCCTCCTTAATTTGTTAATATATGCACTCAAGGATATAAATTTCCCCCTGAGTACTGCCTTGGCTGCATCCCACAGAGTTTGGTAGGATGTCTCATCATTGTCATTCTCTTCAATGAAATTGTTGATTGTTTCTATGATTTCTTCTTTGACTAACTGGTTTTGGAGAATCATATTGTTTAATTTCCAATTGGTTTTTTATTTACCTGTCCAGGTGCCCTTACTAATTATTATTTTTATTGCATTATGATCTGAGTTTACATTTATTATATCTGCTCTTTTGCATTTGTTTGCAATGTTTCTATGCCCTATTACATGGTCAATCTTTGCGAATGTACCATGTGCAGCTGAAAAGAAGATGTATTCCTTTTTGTCCCTATTTATTTTTCTCCACATATCGATTAAATCTAATTTTTCTAGGACTTCATTCACCTCTCTTATCTCTTTCTTATTTATTCTTTGGTTTGATTTATCTAGATCTGAAATAGGAATATTTAGATCTCCCACTATTATGGTTTTACTATCTATTTCCTTCTTGAGCTCTGCCAGTTTCTCCTTTATGAATTTGGATGCTATGCCACTTGGTGCATACATATTGAGCAGTGTTATTTCTTCTTTGTTTATACTGGCTTTAATCAGGATGTAATGACCTTCCCTGTCTTTTTTAATCATATCTATTTTTACTTTGGCTTTGTCAGAAATCACAATTGCCACTCCTGCCTTCTTTTTCTCATTTGACGCCCAAAAGATTTTGCTCAAGCCCTTAACCTTAAACTTTTGTACGTCCACCCGCCTCATATGTGTTTCTTGTAGACAGCATATGGTAGGGTTTTGGTTTCTAATCCACTCTGCTATTTGCTTCCGTTTTATGAGCGAGTTCATCCCATTCACATTCAGAGTTATAATTATCAGTTGTGCATTTGCTGACATTTTCGTATCCTCCCCTATTCCTACCCCTTCTTCTTAAACTATTTCCTTTTAAACCAGTGATTTGCTTTAAACAGGTATCCCTTATCCCCTCCCTTGATTAACTTCCCTTTCTACCCCCTCCCTTATTTTCCCCCCGTCTTTTTGTTTTTAAAGGCCTAATGAATTCCCTCCCCCTTCTTCTTCCCTCCCTTTTTTGACCTCCCCACTCCCCTGCTTCCCTTGGTTTATCCCTTCTGACTATCTCAGTAGAGTTAGATAGAGTTTTTTATCCCAATGGATAATATAGCTACTCTTCCCTCTCTGGGTTGATTACACTGAGAGTAAGGTTTAAATATTACCTCTTAATGCTCTCTTTCTCTCCTTCTTATAATAGTATTTGTCCCCTCCTCTTTCCATGCCCTCTTTGTGTGTAATAGAGTATCCTATTTTTCTTATTCACTCCAGTTTCTCTTGGTGTCCCCTACTATTCACCCCCCTCTTTCCCACTCCCCATGTCATCTTAGACCATTTGGTATTCTGTCCTCTCCCTATGAATTATTCTTCTGATTGCTCTGATAGTGAATATTATAATAGTGAGTAGAGTTCACTACAGAGAATTATACATAGCATTTCTCCACATAGGAATACAGATAATTAGATCTTATTGAAGCCCTTAAAGAGTCAAATTTAAAAAATTATGAGTTTTCTTTCTATCCCCTCTATTTCTTATTTACCTTTTCATGTTTCTCTTGATTTTTGTGGTTGGATAACAAACTTTCCATTTAGCCCTGGTCTTTTCTGTGCAAATACTTGGAAATCTTCAATTTTGCTGAATGCCCATACTTTCCCCTGAAAGTATATAGTCAGTTTTGATGGGTAGTTGATCCGTGGTTGAAGGCCCAGCTCTCTTGCCTTTCTCAATATTGTATTCCAAGCCTTGAGGTCTTTTAGCGTGGAGGCTGCCAGATCCTGTGTGATCCTGATTGGTGCTCCTTGATATTTGAATTGTCTCTTTCTGGCTTCTTGTAAGATTTTTTCTTTTACTTGGAAGCTCTTGAATTTGGCAATTATATTCCTGGGCGTTTTCTTATCTGGATCAAATGTCGCGGGTGTTCTATGGATCCTTTCAATGTCTATATTGCCCTCTTGTTGTAGGACTTCAGGGCAATTTTGCTGAATAATTTCTTTAAGTATGGAGTCCAAGTTTCTATTAATTTCTGCCTTTTCTGGAAGACCAATGATTCTCAAGTTGTCTCTTCTAGACCGGTTTTCTTGATCTGTCACTTTCTCATTGAGATATTTCATATTTCCTTCTATTTTATCAGTCTTTTTGACTTTGTTTTATTTGTTCTTGCTGTCTTGAGAGATCATTAGCTTCTAATTGCTCAATTCTAGCCTTTAGGGACTGGTTTTCGGTTATAATCTTTTGGTTTTCCTTTTCAATCTGGTCATTTCTGGTCTTCAGTTGATGTGCGTGCCTCACTTTCCAATTGTGAAATTCTGCCTTTTATACTGTTATTTTCTTACCAGATCTCTTCCATCTTTTTCATCATCTCAGATTTGAACTCTTCAATAGCTTGTGACCAGTTTTCATTATTTTGGGAAGGTTTGGATATGATTTCTTGTTTGTTCTCCTCTGTTGTCTGGATTTTCTCTGTGTAAAAGTTGTCGAGTGTTCCAGAGTTCTTCTTGATAATCTTTCTCTTCTGGGGTTCCCGATTTTGGCTTGCCATTGTGGTTAACCCAGTGCCTTCTCAGCTTTATCCTTACACTCAGGGTCTGTCTAGGCTCCCGAGGTCTCAGATCCCGTTGTTCTCGGGGTCGAGCCTCCTGGTTGTCCCTGGTCTGCCCCTCTGCCTGAGGCTCCTTCAACAGTCTCAGGGCACTGCTTCCACTGCCATGCTCCCACTGCATGCTCCCATCTGCATAGGGTCCCCACTCGCGGTCCAAGCCTGCGCTCGAGATCCTTGTCCATGCCTAGGGCACTGCCTTCACCCGTGCAGATGCTCAGGAAAGTCCGTGCGCATTCTTTAGCCTCTTGGGGTCCTAAGTCTTGCTGCTCTCAGGAACAAACCCTGGAGCTGCCAGTGACTTAATGGGTGCCCCAAACCTGCTTTCACTCTTGTTCGCTGGCCTCTGAGTTGTACGTGGTATGGGGGTGGGGGAGGGGCTTCTTCCTCTCGTGTTTTAGTGAGAGCTGTTTCACCCCTTTATAGCGTGGAAATGCCCCGATTCCACGTACCTTCAATGCTGCGCCCTGTTGTGGGGTCCCTTTATTCATCTGGATTCGTTTTTATGTCCCCTTGAGGAGTCCTGTATGCTTCAGTTAGGAGAGATCAAACAGTGCTGCTCCTTACTCTGCCGCCATCTTCAAGAAAATTGATTCTTAATTGGACCAAATATTTTTTCTTTTTTTTTAAACCCTTCTGTTTTAGAATCAATACTGTATTTTGGTTCCAAAGCATTAGAGTGGTAAGGGCTAGGTAGAGGGGGGTTAAGTGACTTGCCCAAGGTCACAGCTGGGAAGTTTCTGAGGTCACATATGAACCCAAGACTTCCCATCTTTAGGCCTGGCTCTCAATCCATTTAGATTGCTGACCCCTTCCTCCCCACTAGACCAAATATTTCTGCAGCAAAAGAATCACATCAATTTCATGATCAGACAAAGGGCACTTTATTAGTCAGTAGGACTGAATCATCTCTAAGAGATTGAGCTAAATGATCTCCAATGTTCCTTCTTGCTCTAATTCTAGGCTCTTGAGATGTTATAGAATTTCCTTAGTGATTTTACATATGATGAAGCCAGTGCATCCAATCTGTTGTTCCAGTTATTTCCCCTGTATCCATAATTATTATTATACCAATTAAATCCATTGTTATTATTGTTGTTTCTCTACCCATATGATCTCTTTTTGTATCTACAATCACTTGCAAAGTGTCCAATCCAGCCACAAACATAACAAGATTGTTGCCTCTGATTCCTCGTGTCAAATCAAATCAAATGAGTAAGGGACTCAGCCAGTTATTTGTGTGGGTGTCCGCTTAGATTTGTCTCCTTTACCTCATACTTCTGCTCTCTCCCTTCTTTCCTCTTGGTGGCATTCACCGACCCTGAATCCTTGCAGACACACTGTGTGATCTGTAAGCTGTCCTTTGTGGCACCTTTTCTTCCTGTGGCCTTTTAGAGAAGCACTTCATACTCTGGCCCTAGCTTTCACCCTTGGGCCAAATCCTCAGGCCCTTTCTTAGTCTTTCTGAAACCAACCCTTACCAAGCTGTCAAATGACTGACCACGGCTCCGTGTATTCGTGGGGAGAGTCAGCAGGCCTGGAAGCCAAGGCCATCCAGCTTCAAGTCCTGCCCCAGACACCTCCTGCCAGTGTCTCTTAACTGGGCAAGTCCTTTAACTTCCGAGCTCTGGGCTGCTCTCTAACACTACAGACTGTAGGAGCAGGCGCCAGTCTGCTTTGAGAGAGGCAGTTTCCTCACCAAGAAATCTCCAGGACCCAGGAAATCACAGGTCCAGTCCCCCTAGTCCTATCCTTATTTACAGCTGAATCATAGCTAGCATGACATTCTCACTGCTTTTAAACCAGGAGAAAAAAGGAAGTCATTCCTAAATGGAAGCATGGCTCATGGGTTCTTAGACAGGCAAATCAAGGAATTGGCTGAATTGGTTTTATTTTGTATCCAAAGGTGAAAAGATACTTGGTCACTTTGCATTACAGTACCCATGATAAACATTTGTAAAAAGATTGCCATGAAAATAATTGTGCTAGTGTCTGCAGTGGAAAATGGGGAAATAGATACATTCTGAGAAGAACTCAAAAAGATTTTCCATTTTAAATCCATATACTTCATTGCAAAGGTGGGCCAAGGGGCAGATGGTGACAAATATATTGCAAAATATTGTTAAGAAATGAGAAATCAAAAGCTAATACACTTGCGAATACTTAAAAAAGAGTCAGAAAAGCAAGGAAAAATGCATCTCAAAATGAAATTGGTTACGTTCTGACAGGAGACTATTGGCAAACAATGTAGGGATTATTTCTAAATCAAAATCAAATTAGAAGAAAAATCAAAAAAAGATGGCATCTGCAGGCCTTGCCTATATAAACAAGCTGTTGATACTCTTAAATTGAGAGATGAATTTTAAAAAAGTAAACATTAACAAAAATAGACTCTGTGTTTCCTTAGGAAGCTTAACTGATATTAGTTGTCATGACAAGGATATGAAAGGAGTTTACAAACTACCTTAGGCAGTATATATTTGTTTTCTGTGCCAAGTGGAATGGTATAGTTGGCAAGGACAGCATTGATTTAAAATCATTCAAGATTACTTAAAAGAGAGAGCAATAGAGAACACTTGGTTCAACAAATCTTTCATATAGGTATAAGCCAAATCAGAAAGAATGTGCTTATTAAAGTTGTTTGCTACCATCCTGGACAATAAAGTTTTCAGATGGAAGATGGTATGTTCCTCAAGATGCTGCTATTTGTAGATCAGAGATCACTCAGGCTCATAGCTTTAGAGCTGATAGAGGTCAGCTTGTCCAACTCCTGCATTTTATTTCATTTTTAATAACCTTTTCTGTCTTAGTAACAACTCTCAGAGAAAAGGGCAAAGGGGTTGTGTAACCTGCCCAGGTACAAAGTGTCTGAGGCCAGATTTGAACCTAGTCCTCCTGACTCCACGTGTGGCACACTATCTGCTGAACTACCTTGTTGCCCCCAAACTCCTTCATTTTAAAGATGAGAAATCCAAGGCTGAGGGAGGTTAGGTGTCTTGCTCAAGTCATAGCAATGGTAAGTGGCAAAGACAGCATTTGAACTACGATTCTTTGACTGTGAATCTTAGCATTTTTCCACTGGGACATTGCAGAGCTTCCCAAATTAGATAAGAGAATTCAGCCCAACTCTATATACACACAAGAATAACATGCTTCATTTCATTTGGGAAATTACAAAGTGCTCTTCATGACTTCAGGCTGTGAAATAAGGATGTTTTTTTTTCCTTTTCTTTCCCTTTTCTTTTTTCTTTTCTCTTTAACATTAGTCTTCCTGTGATACCATTTTAGCTGTTAGCCATGAAATACCACAGCCTTGAAGAATTAAAGTTGTTGTGAGTCACAAGGTGGTGGAAAAGCCCATGGTAGGTTTTGAGTACACTTCCGCTTATTACCAAGAAAGATATAAAGAGCACCGTTAGTGAGACACGTGACCAAAAAAGCAGGGAGCCCAGTCACCTAGTGAGAGAGAAGGACAACAGATGGCAAAATAGATGAGGAAGCATTTACAAAGGGCTTCACACTAGGCTGGCACAGAGTAGGCGCTTCACAAATGTTCTGGCCCATCCCATGGGCTACACTTGTATTCAGGCAACATGGAGAGGTCTAGAGGAAGGGATCTAACATTGGATGCTGTGGAGGATTGAGGGGGAGATGTGGATCATTAATGGTTTCCAGCCTCTGTCCTTGGAAAGTACTCACATCGGTGAGATCACAGAGCCATTGAACTGCCAAAGAAGTATTTGAATAATGGAGCCCTGATGCCTTGATCAAAAGAAATGAGTGGATTGTCAGACTGGTGATACAGTGAATGTCTGTGGTGAGGCATCTTAACTCTATTCAAGTGCCCTGTACGTATAAGGACAATTGCATTCAGAGCATTTGTAAAATATAAGAGTTTTTATATTTAAAACTTTTATTCACAGCCAGGTGGTATGAAAGCAGGAACATTTGACCCTTTCCCAACATATACCAATGACCAGTATGGGAGAAAACTTGATAGAGATGTCACTAAACAAGACAGGATTTTCCATCCAAGCAGTGGACCAAAAAGCCGACCAGTTTCAAGTATAATGTCTGCTAATGTCAAAAAGTAAGTATAGCTGTTTATTTTTGCTTTGGTTTCTTTTGGTCTAGACCTGTGATTCCACTGCCAGAATTCTGGCTGAGGAAATTTACTCTCCCGAGGAGATCATCTCCTGCTCAGCAACTTTTCATTTAGATAGTTTAGGGCCCAGAGAGTCATACAAACAGTATGAATCAGAGGTGGGACTTGAATCCAGTGCTTTCTGACTCCTAGATTAGCTCTCTATCAGTTATACGCCGGCTACCTCTCTTAAGTTCAGCCTTTTTACTCATAGTCACTTTTATAACTTCCTTGGTCTGTAGTTGAATTGGTTTGGGTAGGCCCACCAATGCAGATTGCAGCCTTCTTAAAACTCAGTAGAGTTTCCAGAATATGCTTAGCTAAACCATTCACCTCTGCGTTGTCCCCCTGGTTATGTAGGGGCTCCTTCAAACTTAGCTAGACCGATCCTTAGACAGTAGGTCAGTACTCGGGTGTTAGGAAAACCTTTCCATGCCATAGCTTTCTTCAACTTATGGTCCCCTCCATACTATGATGAAGCACAGAAATTTTAGCTGTAGTCCACCCTAAATAGTTTTTATGATTTTCTCAGGATGTTTGTGTTGTATAATCTCTTAAGATAACTTTCCCTCTCAGGTAGAGAAGACTAGTTGCTAGATCTTTGCCCCTTTAGGATCCCCATTCTTGCACCCCATCTCTACAAAAATTATACTTGTTCAATGTCTTTGAATCTTTGATTGGATGAGATCAAGTTTACTATTAAGCAATTCTTCATGATTCCGGGGCAAAGTAAAACTTCTTTGTTATTACTAGTTAAAAGCTTTCTATATTCAGAGTATATTTTTATGTGGTTGCATTGTGCTTTGTTCCAAGAAATTGTCAGTCTTGGCTAAGTGACCATGTGCGTGTGATATCTATGTTAGCAACAGTCATGAAAAGTCCCAAATTGTGTTTTCTTTCTGAATCTCTGCAGTAATTTTCCATGAAAACATAGCATTAGAGATGCTGTTTATCTCTTCATGGTTAGAATTTTGAAAAATAAACTTACTGTGTAAAACAGTAAATAAAGCAAAGAGGTGGGTTCTTAGGTGTTCCAAATCTAAATGAGATTCTGAAAGCTTTCTGAACTGGGGGAGTTATGCCTCTGGAAGTAACGTTATTTATCTCCTTCCCTCTTTCTACCTGTTTTATACACTCACAGGAATGAAAGCTGAGAGAGCCCTTAGAGATCATCTAGTCCAATGTTCTGATTTTATAGATGAGGAAAATAGAGGCCCAAGGAGTTAGAGACTTCCCCAAGGTCACAAAAGTCCCATGACTCCAATTTCAATTCTCTTTCCACAACAACACAAAAATAGCCCTTCTACTATAAGGGACCCAAACTCCATCCTCATGCTCCTGTCTCAGTTATAATAAATGCATTACATTTGGTCATAGGCTCATGTGTCATCTAGTCCAATCCAATCAATTCACAGCAGAAGAAATAAAGGGCCAGAAAGGGAGAGGACTAACCAGGGGTCTCACAGATCGTAACTTGGCAGAACTGGGATTTGAAACTGTGTTCTCTGACCACAAATGTCCTGCGGTCTCATTCTGCCGGGTGCTGAAGACAGTGTTATGGGTCTTGCTTTTAAGTTGTCTAGAACTCTCGAAGTTGGTATCAAAAAATCAAGTTAATGTAATAAAAACAATGCTTTCTTTCATATAAAGAGATAGCAAAATAAGATACACATTTGAATTATTTGAGCAATCCTTGCTCTCTTGAATGGTCTTTATTGTCATCAGACTGCCTAAAAATGGGTTCATTAGAGATACTGGTCACATCTTTTTGTGGTTGCATTATTGAAAACCAGCAATCAGCTTGGAAGACTCCGCACATCAATATAGGTCCAAGGGCATCACTTGGGCAATATATAGCCTGTGACCATTAACCTAACCATTCATTCCAAAGGAGTTCCACATTCTCTGACATTGTTTTTGTTCTTACTGTGCCTTAGCCAACCAATTAGATAATTGTATCCTTCCGAAGGTGAACTTTCAGAGAGAAATGCTATTCTGGATCTTCTTTCAGCCTATAAGGAGAAATTCTCTGCCAAAATAGCAATAATGTCATTTTGGGAGGAAGTAGCAATGCCATTTTTAGAGTGTGTGATGGGTCAGAGAAACAATAGGCTGAATGGGGGCAAGTACTGGACTTGGAAGTGAGGAGAGATCTGAATTCAAATTTTGTCCAACATACTTTAGCCCAGTGGCCATAAGCAAATCAGTTAGTCTCTCTGCATTCTGGGTTCTTTATCAAAAGAGGATTAATAAGGGGGCAGCTGGGTAGCTCAGTGGATTGAGAGCCAGGCCTAGAGACATAGGTCCAGGGTTCAAATCTGGCCTCAGGTACTTCCCAGCTGTGTGACCCTGGGCAAGTCACTTGACCCCCATTTCCTAGCCCTTACCACTCTTCTGCCTTGGAGCCAATACACAGTATTGACTCCAAGATGGAAGGTAAGGGTTTAAAATAATAATAATAATAGGATTAATAATCTATAGAAGAGAGACTCAATAAGGAAGTAAAGAATCCGGGAATTTCACCTAGTAGTTCTTTGATAGGTGATAACTGGCAAATCACTTGGTCTCTCCTAGCCCAAATTTTCTCCTCCACTATAAGGAACAGGCAGTTAAATTGATGATAATTTTCTAAAGCAAAGCAAAGTAAAACAGAACAAAACAACATCAGTTCTCTTTTTTGTGGTGGTTCTTTAATCTTGAGAACAATATGAAGACATACTGACTATATATTGTTAGTATGGGAGGAAAAAGTTGCTGTCTGCTCTCTGGAAAGTAAAGAATTTATATTCTCTTTTCATAAGCAGTCATATCAAATAAAAAGCTGTTCATACATGCTATTTATTACAAATATGCCTACAAAGCATAATCCCATAAGTTATGCACTGCAAATGAGGTTTTTCTTATTTTAAAAATGAACAAGTGGAGACTCAGGAAAGTTAAATAGTTTGCCTTTTGTTACTTTTTAAGGAGCAGCCCAAAACTTGAACCCAGGTTTCCCAGATCTTTCTGCTCATTCTGTTACATCTTACTGTCATAATTTTCAACCCACTGAATTCTATTTGATTTCAAGATTTTATGAACATTTTGCCAACCTAGAATATATTTTCAAAACCTTTTAGATAAGTAAACCCCAAAACAATAGCATTAGAATTTGTGATCTAAAATTTGCATCCTTATAGCCTGAAATACTTACACTTTTTTCTAATTAATTGGCTTTACATAGTGAAGATAAAAGATAGCTTTTAATTTTGTGGAATAAATTTGACATTGAAAATGCAGGAAACTTGAAAGAGATTAAAAATGTGAAAATATTTTTTCAAGTAAAAAAGTATATGCTGATAGAATCTCCAAGTAGTAAAAAACTAAATGCCTCTTTTCCCCAATTTTAGGACATTAAATTCAAAGAATTACCTGACTACATCAGTACAATCCTACTAGCACCTGAAAGAAGAAACTTCCTCTGATCATCCACATGACCGTAATTCATTTTTTAATAAAACAAAATTACAGAATGTTTGTGGAAGTAGCAATTCAAATATAGAAGATGTATTTTCACCTTTTATTATTTTAATAAATTAAAGGCAATCTTTGATAATTAAAAATCGGTATAAATGATTCTACGTGGTTATGATGATTTGTGTTATTTATTTCTCACTCAGCCACATTTATAAATTTTGAAGTTATTCAGAATTTCCAAGCTTTTACTCCAAGTTGAGAACTTAGTAGATTAGGAAATTAAAAACCTTTTATGTTTTGCTCTATTCTCCCCAAAATATTCAAAAATAGAATTTTAAAAGCCTTCTTGAATGATTAAAGTTTACAAAGAGGAAATGTTTGATGATTTCTGGTGTTTCCACTCTGTTTTATAGTTCCATGAATTTAGGTATTTATTTTTTGCATTTGTATAAATTTCTTGAATTATCTACATGTCTTCCTCCATAAAAGTTATACTTCCATGTGTCTCTGTGGCATGGAGGTATGTAGGATAAAAATGAACACAAGTGCCCCCCTCAAACTGTGTGAGATAAAAATGAACATAAGTGTCCCACTCAATTAAATAAACAAAACCTGGAGTCAGAAGGTAGGCGTAAAAAAAGGCAGTTGTTTATTCCTTTCAATGATGAGCCAAGAGGCAACACAGAGGCAACATATAGGCCCCTGAAGCAAGACCCTCCCCACACTGAGCCTTCACTTACAATCTAAAATACATGTGCTTCTAACCAGATTCAGGTGAGGTAAGGGGAGAAACTGAACTGCTTTATTGCCCTTGAATCAGGGGCCTTCTGTCTTTTATCAATCTCTTTCCCAGGCTTGTTCCAGAGTCTTTAGTCAACAAAAGGTAATGAACTAGAATCCTATATCCCTTTCTCAAATGCGGGGTATAAACTGGGTGGGTTTTGCCTTGAGAATATGGGAGGGAGGGTGTAAGCTGAATGCTCATTCCGAGAAAAGCGTACTAAATCCTATCTCACTCAGAGGTAACCCTGGGTTCACAAAAGCTAGATGACTAGAACAATATTGACTCTACCATGCCATGTTGGAAAGATATTGAACAGAACTATAGCTATATTCTGTGCCTGATGGCTCAAATACCAAACTACCAAGGGATGGAGGGCTCATCACCAATCTGTTGGTCATTAGGTGAAGAATCCATTGGCTATCATAACCTATGAAAAAAAGGAAAATGCAAAATAGACAAAGTAGCTCTTAGTCATAATTTATTCTGCCTGAGACATTCATCCTTATCCCACCTACTTTAAATGATGTAGGAACTAGGCTCAGGTAATTTGAATAGCCTCTTTTTTTTTTTTTTTTTTTTTTTTTTTTTTTACCCAGAGAGACTTGCAGGTTCTAAAGAGACAGTCTGAGGAAAAGCTGGAAGCTCTGCTGAATCCCTAGACTAAGGGTCTTCCAGCTTTTTTTTTTTTTTATCATGTTTCCTTATCAATAAAATGCTTTTTCATTAGAATCTTGGAGATAAAAGTAACATCTTACTCTGCTCTGTTGAGTATATCCTTCTCCCCTTAGTCTGAATGTTACAAAAAGAAGTCCCTGGGAGCAGAAAAAACTATCCTTTAGTCGGCCCCACAAAGATTTACAGGTCTATTGTTCTGACTTCTTGGTCATTGTAAGCTCTTCTAAGAACAAAAGGGTTTGGATTTTTGCTTAGGGGAAAAGGGATAAAGACAAAGACAACCTATATTTTATTTGGTTTCTCTGAAAGGAAAATGTCCTTCAGGTTGGAAAGGACAAGTCAGAAATGGCTGATCAGAGCTGAAATGGAAAATAATTAGGGATATATTAATATAGTATTTTATTGCTCTTTATGGGGAAGATATGGTTAGATAGTAGTTCATCTGAAAAAAGATCTTGGAGTTTTAGGGAAATAAACTCAATATCTAAGTGAAAAAAAATAATAACATGACTTTAACCCTTATTAAGAGAGTGTTCAGGATTCCCTGGGTTGAGTGTTTTAGTCACATAACATTTGTGTGGTGGGCACCAGGGTCTCCAAGTACACCCCAGATTCCTAGAGACAACACCCTATTCTCCCCTGTTTGCCCCACTTGTTTGTTCCCATTGTTCATCCCCCACCCCTTCCTTCCTTTCCAAATCACTTAGACCCCATCCCTTTAGGATATAAAAATCCTGAACTTTTCTCTTGTTCAGGGGGGCAGTTGGGTTTGCATCCTGCCTCCCAACCATTCAACCTAAATAAATCTATCTTTAAAGAGTTTCCACCCATGTCTGACATTCTTGAAAGGGCACCCTCCCTGGACCAAGGGTTAATCTCCAGCCTGCACAACATTAGTAATATTTTACTGTGTTGAGTTCTGTTATAAAGAATTTTATTTAGTGTGTTCTGTCTTGTTAAGAGCAGAAGTTTAGGTTGGAGGAAGGGTTTTTTATTTGTATGTTGTTTCCTTTAAGAGACAGAACAGATCTTGTTTCTGGCCCTTTAAGGAAAAAGCATAAAACCAGGGAAGGAGGTCAGTTCTGGGCTCCATCTTCTCTCTGGCAGTCTAAGAGAACAGGAGTGGCTATTTGGGCTCTCTGTCAAGAGATCATTGATACTTATAAGAGCTTGGGTTTCAACATACCAACTATTAGTTAGTTATAAAAGCTCTAAATCCCACATTTTGGAAAGGACATTGATAAAGTCAAGAACATACAAAAGATGGTTAAACAGAGTAGTAAAGGCCTTAAAAACTTATTAGGTTTATCATAAAGATGATGGATTAGACTTGTCTGCTTGGCTTCAGATGGCAAAGCTAGGAGTGTTAAAAATGGATAAAAAATAAGACTTGGGAAAAGGAAAATCCTTTTAACAATTAGAGATATCACTTTATAGGTATTACGTTTTGTCAATGTAATGAAAATTACCATACTTCCTTAATTAACTTATAGATTTAGTTCCAAACCAACATTACCTGTTGAGTTATTTTATTGATCTATGGAAAATAATAAAATTAATCCCGAGAAAGGAAATAATTGTTTAAGGTAGGAATGAATAGGGCCTTGTATTTCTTTTAAAAGATATTTGGAGCTGGCTAAAAAAAATAGGCCAATGGAACGTAAAGCAAAAAACAAGAAGCAGTGAAACATAAGTGCCTAGTCTTCATTAAAATCTAAGAATACAAATAAGTCCTTAGTCAACAAGAGAGTGCTGGGAAGACTGGAAAGTAGCTTGGCATAAATGAAGTTTAGACCAGTATCATCCTATACCATATATCCCAATAAGCCCTGGATAGATATAAGACCTGAAAATAAAAGGATACATCACTAAATGATTGAGAATTATACCTATTAATCACTATGGCTAGAAGGTGAATTCCTAAACAAGGATGAGAAGTTATCATTAAAAGGAAAATAGTTCATTTTTGTTATTATTATTAATGATTTAGAGCATTTTTTCATATGACTATTGATAATGTCGAAGTGGAATTTAAGAGAACCCCAAATTTTAGGGTTAGTTTGTAAGCTGGATTGTAAGTAGTCCATTCCCTCACACCCTAGCCTCTGGCTATGGTTTCTTTCCCAACCCTGTCAGTATAATTTGAACAATCCCATTTCCTTGCAGCCATGGTAAATGTCAGTCAATCATATTTCCCTGTCCCTCTGCTCCCCAAAAGGTATATAAGTTCCCCAAATTCTTTTGTCCTTTGGAGTTGTCATCTAGTGTGGTGACACTCCCAGGGGTCAGTGACCAGAGCATCTAGAGTCTTGGGACTCTGTGTGTGTTTGTAGTGTGCAGCTCTGCATGGAGGCCTGAGAGGAAAGCACTGAACTCCTTTCTTTAATTAAAGAGTGGTTTTTCTAACTATTTAATAGTTTTTTTTTCCAGTTTAACAATAGCTTTGATTTCTCCTGAAAATTGCTTGTTCATATTCTTTTACCATTTAACAATTGGGGAATGGCTCTTATTTTTATAATTTTGACTCCGTTCTTTCAGAGAAACTTTTGTAAAAAAAAATTTCCCATAGTTTCTTGCTTTCTTTCTCATTTTGGCTGCATTGATTTTGTGCAAAAGCCTTTCAATTACATTGTCAGCTTGAAATCTGAAGACCCCAATTTTGCCCCTGTCCCCTGAGAACTCACCCCAATGGAAGTCCCAAACTCATCCATTTTGGACTGAAAAATAGACCTTAAAGTACTTGATGATAGAGCTAGCAGATCTAATCAAATGTTAAGTACCCTTTTAGTTGTAGAAGTTTCCCCTGTTGTATCAGAGATCCTTTCCAAGAAGACCAGTGCCTGTGCAGGAACCATCATTTTAGTATCCATTGTGAGTAGACTACTACCTGATGCTCCAGCCTCTGGCTACAGTTTCTTTCCCAAGCCTGCTTACATCCCTGTCAGTATAGGTTTGGTGTCCTGAGTTCCCCAAAGGGTATAAACCATCCCTGGGTTCTATTGTTCTTTAGAAAATCATCTCCTAGGGTGAATTCTCCCAGGGATACTATCCCCAGAGCCCCAAGGTTTTGATTCTGTGTAGTTTTTGGCTCTTGGTTCTCTGTGATAGCAGTCAATTATATTGGATCTATTTCTTTCTTTATTAAAGACTTGGTTTTTCTAACTACTTTAGTAGTTCTGTGTTTTTCCAAGTTGACACCATATAATCAGATCATTTTATTGTCCTGTGATTCTCTTTGTCTCCTGTTTGATCATAAACTCTACCTTTATCCATAAAGCTGACAGGTAGTTTTTTTCTATGCTCCCCTAGTTTGCCTCTTATCACTTTTTATGACCAAATCATGTATCCCATTTTGACCTTATCTTGGCATATGGTATGAGATGTTGGTCTGTGCCTAGTTTCTGCCAGACTGCTTTCCAGCTTTCCCAGCAGTTTTTGATGAATAGTACATTCTTGCCTCAAGAGCTTAGATATTTGAATTTATCAAATACAAATTTATATTCTATGATCATTTACTCCAGGATATTGTATACCTAAGCCATTCCATCGATCAATCACTCTATTAGCCAGTACCAGGTTGTTTTGATAGTTATTGGTTTCTAGAATAGTTTGAAATATGGTACTGTGAGGCTACCTTCCTTCACTTTTCATTGATTCCCTTGATATTTTTGTATTTTTCTTCCAAATGAATTGTTATTTTCTCCTAGGTCTATAAAATAATTCTTTGCTAATTTGATATGACATTAAATAAATAATTTAGGTAGAATGGTCATTTTTACTGGTTTGACCTACTCATGAGCAATTAATATTTCTCTAATCATTTTATTTGTGTGAAAAGCATTTTGTAATTGATAATAATTTGTAATTCACAAGTATATGAATGTAATTCCTAGGTGTGTCTTGGCAGGTAGATTCTCAAGTATTTTATAACATATACAGTTATTTTAAATGATATTTTTCTTTCTGTCTCTTCCTGCTCAGTTTTAATGGCTATATATACAAATGTTTATGATTTCTGTATGTTTATTTTCTATCCTGCAACTCTGTTAAAGTTCTTTCAACTAGCTTTTAGTTGTTTCTACACGTATGTACAAAAGTAGTAATTTTGTTTTCTTTTGCCTGTTTTATTCTTTCAATTTCTTTTTCTTGTCTTATATAGCTAGGATTTCTACTATGATATTGAATAATGGTGAAAATAACAATCTTGCTTCACTCCTTTTCTTATTGCAAAAGCTTCTTGTTTATCCCCATCACAGATAATGTTTGCTCTGGGTTTTATATGTATTTAAAGAAAAGTTCCATTTATTCCTATGCTTTCTAGTTGTTGTTTTTTAACCTTTACTTTCCATCTTAAAATCAATATTATGTAATGGTTCCAAGGCAGAAAGGTAAGGTCTAGGCAATGGGAGCTAAGTGACTTGCTCAGTGTCACTCAGCTAGAAAGTGACAGAGATAAAATTTGAATACAGGACTTCCCATCTTTAGGCCTGGTTCTCCATCCACTAAGCCACTTAGATGCTCCCACTTTTAGTGTTTTTAATAGGAATGGGTACTATATTTTGTCAAAAGCTTGTTCTCTTTATATTGATATACTTATAAGATTTTTATTGTAATTGATGTGGTTAATTATGCTTATAGTTTTTCCTAATATTGAGCCAGTCCTACATTCCTGGTATAAATCTCACCTAGTCATAGTGTACAATGTGTGATACATTGCTGTAATCTTCTTGCTAGTATTTTAAATTTTTTTGCATTAACATTCATTGGGGAAACTGGTCCATAGTTTTCTTTCTCTCATTTTGCTTTTTATATTTAATTTAGATATCAAAAGTATATCTTTGTCATAGAAGGAGTTTAGTAGAGCTCCTTTATTTTTTCAAGTAGTTTATATAGTAATGAAATTGTTCATTAAATGTTTAATAGAATTTACTTGTAAATCCACCTGGTCCTAGATATATTTTTTTAGAGGCTTATTGATGGCTTGTTCAATTTCTTTTTCTTAGATGGGATTATTTAAAAATTCTATTTTATCTTCTGCTAATTTGGGCTTTTAACATTTTTATAAATATTCATCCATTTCACTTAGATTGTCAGATTTATTGGCAGATAATTGGGCAAAATAGCTCCTAGTAAATACTTTAATTTCATCTTCATTGGTGGTGAATTCACCCTTTTCATTTTTGATGCTGGTAATTTGGTTTTGTTCTGTTTCCAAGTGTGTTTTTATAAAAAGCATAGTTGGATTTTGATGTCTAATTATTCTCCCAGCCTCCTATGTTTTATGGATAATTCTGTCCCATTCATATTCACATTTTTTACTTATAAGCATGTTTTTTCTTCCTACTATTATGTCTCTTTTAGAGGCAGCTAAATGGTGCAGTGGATGGAGCACTGGGTCTGGAATAAGTTTAAGTCTGGTTTCATAGGCTATGTGACCCCTGGGCAAATCAATTAACTTGTCTCTCTCAATTTCCATAACTGAACAATAGGGATAATAATAACCTACCTCACAGAGTTATTGTGAGAATCAAGTTTTGTGAAGCATTTAGCACAATGCTTGGCACATAAAAGGTGCTTAATTAAATGTTTATTCACTTCCCTTCCCCTTCTTTTACATTACAAAAAAGTAATGGAAGCAAAGGATTTGGATGTACTTAATCTACAGTTGGAATGGTTTTATTCTATTCCTTTGGCCTTTTTTTTAAAAATTATTATTTAGCTCTAACCTAAGAGATTCTTTTCTTCTGATTCTTTTATAAATCATCCCAGTAGTTCAATTGTTTATTTCTTACAACTTTTCCCTCCCCAAATCTACCCTTTCCCCAACTGTATCTATTTCTTTATTGAACTGTGTGTGTGTATTCAACCTTTATTCTTTCTAATTCAGGTATTCCATCAGATGTTAAATGTTGGTTTCTCCCAACCCTACCTTAATGTATTTATTCTTTTTCTGGTGGACTCCAATTATGAAAAAATGTATATTACTTTCATTTTCTCGTTTCTTCCCAATTGTCTTCCTTTCCTACCTTTATACTCTTAAAGCTAAATAGCACAGAACTCCACCTGAGCTGCTCCTCTGACACTTAAAGAAAATGGGATATTGGAGGTTCATTGGTCTCTTTTCCTAGTAAGATGCAAGTCTTCTCATTTAGCCCTTCAGATTGCTTGTATCTCCCATGTTTATATTTCAAGGATTCTACTCAGCTCTAGTTTTCTTATAAGAATGCTTGAAAGTTCTCTATTCCATGAAAATTCTAATTCTACTCTAGAACAATACTCATTTTTGCAGAATTATTTATTCTTGGGTATAAGCTTTTGCTTGTCTTTTTAAAA
>NC_058135.1:64020363-64068050 GCF_016433145.1 Gracilinanus agilis
CATATGTTTACACACACACACACACACACACACACACACACACACACACACACACACACATATATATTGACATTTCATCCTATACAGTTCGTCACTGTTCCCTCTAAGTAAACTTCTTCTAGTTACCCTGTTTATAATAACAATTTTTAATATTCTTTTCTTCTAGGGATACAAATTAATTGAACTTATTGGATCCCTTAAAGAAAAGCCCCTCCTCCCCAGCTCTCTTAATTACCTTATTGTTATATAATCTCTCTCGTGTTTGGGCAGCAAACTCTCCATTTAAGTCTGGTTTTTTCTTTATGAATGCTTGGAAGTCTTCAATTTTATTGAATGACCATACTTTCCCCTGCAAAAATATAGTCAGTTTTGCTGGATAGTTGATTCTTGGTTGTAAACCCAGTTCTCTTGCTTTCCAGAATATTATATTCCATGCCTTCCAGTCCTTCAATGTAGATGCAGCCAGATTCTGTGTTATCCTAATTGTGGTTCCCTGGTATCTGAATGACTCCTTCTTAGAAGCTTGTAAAATTTTTTCCTTGGTCTGGTAGTTTTTGAATTTGGCTATAATATTCCTGTCAGTTGTCAGTTGTGAATGAAATGTAAGAGGTGATCTGTGGATTCTTTCAATTTCCACTTTTCCCTCTTGTTCAAGAATGTCAGGGTAGTTTTCTTGGATAATTTCCTATAGAATGATGTCCAGACTTTTTCTTTTGACATGATGTTCTGGTAGACCAATAATTTTTAAATTGTCTCTTTGAGATCTGTTCTCCAGATCTTTGATTGTGTCAATGAGGTGTTTCATATTGTCAAATTTTTCATTTTTTAAATTTTGTTTTATATATTCTTGCTGCCTTGTGAAGTCATTTGCTTCTAGTTGTTGAATTCTATTTTTTAAAGACTGATTTTCATCCCTGGCTTTTTGGTCATTCTTCTCCTTCTGGTCTGATTTTCTTTGTAGATCATCTTTGCTTTGTTTTCGAGCTGGTCAATTTTGGATTTTAAGACTTTATTTTCTTTTTTTAGTTCATGTATTTCCTTTTTTCAAATTGCCTTCAGCCTCTCTTGATTGCTTTTCCTGACCTTCTTCTATTTCATTTGCTCTTTTTTTCACTTCCTGGAAAGAAGCTGTCAATTGTAATTTCTTTTTTCTTTTTCTGCTGTTTACTCATATAATTATTTCCTTCTCTGTTCTGCTAGTTTAAGCAGATGGATTTAATGAGCTTTGATGAAAGATCTTTCCCAAGCTAGCAATGGAGGTTTTTAGTTAAGTTCTCTGCAGTCTATGGTGGAGGGGTGTTGGAGTTTCCCTGCCCTCTGAAGACTTCTTGTCTGTCCAATTGATGGGATTAAACCTGGACTAGATTAGTCTGTATTGCTTAATGTGCCCTAAAGCTAAAACCTTGAGAGAAAAAAAAAGGGAAGGGAGGGACACAAGATGGAGTGTTTTTGTTGAGCTGTCCAGCAGTAGGGTCCCTCTGCTCTGTCCTGCTGTTAGACCTGGTTTTCTTTTCTCTTGAAGTGCTCTGTTCTCTATCTCCGTGTGGTTAAAACACGTAGGTCTGAAGTTTTGCTCCATCTAAGCCACCATCTTCTGCGCATTTTTGCTGTGTTTCTCTGGCTTTCTCTTCTAGCCACCTCCCCAGTGCCTGTGTTCAACTCCCCAAGTCTGGCGCTGACAAGGCCCTCTCTCCAGGCTGCTGGAGACTCCATACAGCTCATGAGGGAATGGTCCTGGAATTCTCCTTCTATACCATCAGACCCAACAGTTCAAGAATTCAAGCATTTTTCTTGGCGCACCTCTTGAACTGTCAAGCAGTAGGATCCCCCTGCTGTCCTATTGTTAGATTTGGTCCTCTTTCTTCTCAAAGTGCTTTGTTTTCTGTCTCAGTGTGGAAAGGGTTTGGAGGTGTTAAGATTTGCTCAGTCTAAGCTGCCATCTTCCCAGAATTCCCTGCTTCTCTCTTTTGACATACCAAATTACAATAATTCTTTTCCTTTTTAGTAAATATAACTGTCTTACATGATCCTTACTACTATTTCTCAGTAATTAATCTCCATTTTTCTTTTGAACTGAAAACTCTGGATTTTGGCTACCACATTTCTGTGTATGTTTAATGTGAGAGCTCTATCAAGGAAGTGCTGACAGTGCTTTTCTATTTTCACTTTTTCCTCTCCATCTAATACTTCTGAATTTGGAGGCAGTTTTACTGATTTCTTCAAATATGTTACCTAACTTTTTTTGGTTTTATTATGGTTTTCAGGGAGCACAGTATTCTTAAATCATATCTCCCTCCTGTTTTCATGGCGAGTTATTTCAAAGAGTAGATATATCACCTGCTGTTCTAACTTTTCAGTCTTTTGATTTCGTTCTAATATTTCTTATTTTCTCACTTAGTGAATTCTTTTAACTTTATTCTATTTTACAGGATGATAACTGCTTGGGTAAGGCTGTTACTTTTTTTCCTAAGCTACTTATATTTCCAAGTGTATTAATTGCATTTTTATCTTTTTTTCAGCTCATCTTTAATTTTTTAATCCACTTTTAGAATACTTATGGTCATTCTCCCAGACTTCCACCATAATGTCTTAGTTGTAATGATTTCCAAGTCACTCCTTACTTCTGATATCATGGCTTGGTATCCTTTTAACTCATAGCATTTCCCCCCCCCCCATTTGTTCATGTCTACAACTTGAATTCTTGGATAAGAACATGGTTCACTATTAGATGGAATGGCTAACCTGAGGTCCTATCTATCTTCCATTTCATTCCCAGAGTGTAATGATATTGTACTACTGTAACACATCTATAGAGCTACTTTTCCAAACTTCCATTTGTACTGGCATCCTAGACTTCCATGCCACAGCTGCTACATTCCCCACCTCAATGTTCTTGGGTTGTAGAAGGGTTGAGGGCATCTTTTCTATTTTATCTATTTCTATTTTATCTCACAAGTTCCCACCAGTATCTTTCCCCTCCACTATTGACATGTCAGCCAGATTTAATCACTTTTTAGAAATGGGTATTTTATTATGGTGGTATAGTTGGTTAAAAAGAAAAATTCCCCTTCTCAAAGCCTATAATATACTCTCCCACCAATATATACAGAGGCCAAAAGAAAGTAGGTTCAAACTTACAGAGCAAATGTGGAAAAGGGGGAACCCTTGTTTTGGGGATCCATAGATATTCCCTTTAAGCATGATAGGTCTTCTGCTGGGCTTAGAGTGTTGAATTTGTCTTTCGTTTGTTATATCCATTCTGTCCTTAGTTCCCAATGTAGACACTACCATCCACTATTGCTGTCTTGAGAACACTACTAAGTTGTTGAAGAAAAAGTCCAAGTCTTTCGATCTTCCAAAATACCTAACTCCACAAAGTCCGTCTCTGGCCAAGGGGGAAAAGTGAAGAAATCAGTAGGACCAAGGAAAATGCTTTCTCCAACATCAAACAATTTTTTCTAGGAGGCTTATTCCCTATTTATTTACATGTGTAAATAATTTTTGACTTATTTTCTGACATTTTAGGATTCAGTTTTTCCACCTCTCTTCTCTCCCACTCCTGGAGGCAATTAGTTTGATTCAGATTATACCAGTACTTTCATGCAACATGTATTTCTACATAGCTCATTACATATACAATAAAAATCTTATGAGGGAAATAAAGTAGAAGATGGCTTTGATCTGCACTCAAACTCGAACAGTTCATTCTTTGGTTGTGGATAGCATTTTCATGAGACCCTTGTGGTCATCTTGAAACTTGCTTTGCTGATAATAGTTTAGTCCTTCATATCTAATCATCATATATTTCTGTTACTATATATATCATTCTACTTACTGGCTCTGCTTGCTTCACTTTACATCAATTCATATAAGGCTTTCCAGATTCTTCTGAACTCATTCTGTTTGTTATTATGGCACAATAGTATTACATTAGAACCATATACCACAATCTGTTCATTCATTGTCTAAGTGATGGACAACCCCTCAGTTTCCAATTCTCTGCCACTGCAAAAAGAGCTACTAAAAATATTTTGGTTCATTTTGGTCATTTTTCCTTATCTCTGATCTCTTTGGGATACAGACCTTATAGTGGTTTTTCTGGGTCAAAGGTTATGCATAGTTTTATGGTCCTTTGAGTCTGGTTCCATATTGCTCTCCAGAATGGTTATATCAGATCACAGTTCCACCAATAGTGTATGTGTCCCAATGTTCCTATATCTCCTCCAACATTTATCATCTTTTTTGTTATTTTAGCCTGATATGTATGAAGTTATAGCTCAAAGTTGTTTTAATTTGCATTTCTCTAATCAATAGTGTTTTGGAGCATTTTTTTCACATGACTGGATAATCTTAGTTTCTTCCTCTGAGAACTGTTCATATCCTTTGACCATTTTTCAGTTGGGGACTGTTTTGTATTTTTATAATTTTGATTCAGTTCCCTATATATTTAAAAATGAGGCTTTTTCAGATACATTTTATATAAAATTTCTCCCCCAAATTTGTTGTTTCCCTTCTAATGTTGGCTGCATTGGTTTTGTTTGTACAAAACCTTTTCAATTTAATGTAATCAAAATTATCCATTTCATTTTTTGTAATGTTCTCTATGTCTTGTTTGGTCATAAATTCTTCTCTTAACCTTGAGTCTGACCTGTGAACTTTTCCATGTTCCTCTAATTTGTTTATGGTGTCACCTTTTATTTCTAGATCAAGCATCCCTTTTGAATTTTTCCTGGTGTATGATGTGAGATGTTAGTTTATGCCTAGTCTTTGCCGTACTATTTTCTAGTTTTCCCAGCAGTTTCTGTCAAATAGAGAGTTTTGTTCCCAAAAGCTTTGAGATTTGGTTTTATCAAACACTAAGTTGCTATGGACATTAACTGCCATGTGTTGATTACCTGATCTATTCCATTGGCCCACTATATTTCTTAGCCAGTACCAGTGTGTTTTGATTACTGTGTGTGGGATTACCACTTTATAGTATAGTTTGAGATCTTGTATGGCTAAAGGGCTCATTTCTAAACTGATTCACTGTTTTGGAGATGACTCACAGGGTGTGACAAGTTTCCTCAACCATCCTGAATGCACATCCTATGCATTGTCATCCCATTTCATCTATGTGCTTTCAAAGACATCTAAATTATTCACTTTCCCCAAGCTTAGTCTATAGACTATAATTAATTGATTCAAAGAAGTTTCCAGGTCTCATTTATACCTAGTAAACAACTGAGATGTGTTTTCATTCATTTTGGGTATCAGGACACAGCATCTTGTCACTTTAATATCATTTTAAGTGGGGTAGGGCAAGTACCTAGACTGACCCCCAATTTTATACCAGGCTCTTTATCCCTAGGCTCTTTCTTCACTGGTTTGGAAGCTATTGCTTTGTAATGCCTGGGTGGGAAAAGGTGGGAAGTGCATAGGACCAAGCCTTATCAAAAATTGCAGCATTGGCTTGGAATCATGATCCCAGCTTGGGTGGGGTGTGGGCACAGAATTGGCATATTCTAAGTCTTCCCTTTGATGGTCCAAGCTAGAGTGCTGGCTTTAGTTCAGTGCCCTAGGTCACTGGCACTTAGTCTTGGCCTTGACTCTTTTGTGTCTGCCCAGGGATTAGAGACTTTAGGTTTCATCCTGAAGAGGATCTTATTTCAGGCTTCCCTCATCTTCTTGTGCATGGAGGAGTTGAATGGAATTTTTCTTTGGTTCTTCATTGTTAGAAGGTATTCCTTGGGGTAGCTGGGTTTGTTTATAACCTTTCACATCAGTATTTTAACCAGACATCCCAGAATCAGATTTTATTCCATTTTCACAATGAGCTGGTAGTTTGCTAAAAGAATGGATTGTGGTGAATTTTTTTTCAGTTGTGCTAACAAATTAAAAAAATACAAAAATCCAGAGCCTAGGAAAGAACACTAGATTTGGAGTTGGATCTGTGAGTTATATTCCAGCTTTACATTTTCTAGTATGACCTTGAACAAATTGTGTGAATCTCTCCTTAGGCTTCATTTCCTCATTGGTAGATGATCATCTAGTTATATGACCTCAAAGGACACTTTTAACTCTAATCCCAAAATTGATATTTTTCTAGAGTTAGGCAATATCTCAGAAGGCATATGAAAGAGAGGGCAGGTATTTCATGTTTAATGGTTTGACATTTTTTATGGACTCAGAATATGGGCTTTTGTATAGACAATTTTTTAAAAATCAGTTCAGGTCACAATTCCTTTTCATTCATATAAAGAAGCTTTTAAGTACTGTGAAAATATGGAGGGGGGTAGTGGTTAGACTAGAATCAGAAGGTCTGGATATGAGTCTTGGTGTTGTATAAACTTCAACAAGTTATTTCCCAATGCATTTTGCCTATAAAATTTGAATGAGAACACTTGGAATACAAATCTGACAACGAATCTGTGAGAGTCAAATGAGGTAATGAATGTAAAGTGATTTGTAAACTATGATGTGCTATATAACGTAAGCAATTGTCATTTATTCATGATGCTTAAAGGAGATTTCTCTTTAGTTCCCCTAGACAAGATGGTAGTCATTACAAATCAAGACCCTGAACAAATAATGATTAATTCAGGGGAGGTTCTTACTCTCTTCAAATTAAGAGGTTTTGCTAACAGGAAAGGCAGTCTATTACCTAATGTTATAGAATACAGAGGCTGTCCATAGCTCTCTGGCTTTTAACTGTTAAGAATAGTTCTTTTTTAGAATATACAAGTAAGCTATTTCCCTAGGATATCTCAAAATAATTTCTTGTCTTTGCAGTTCCTTATAAGGGAGGTAACACCAGCTTCCTTCATATGTTCCTTCATATCAAATCTAACTCAAGGCTTTACTTCTTTTGATTATTTCAAATGACTCCTTAGAAGATATAAAAAGGTCTTATCATATATTCATTTGAATATATGTGCATTCAACACAAAACATACATATATAATATATGCATATATATATAGTTATTATGTAACTTTCTAAAAACTTCTCGGAAATTTTATTTGGAGAACTCAAAGATGAGAGTTAGCTAATATAAATGAGGGAAGTAGAGGTAAAGATTGTAGATTCAGCACCGGGAGCTTAGAAGTCAAACTCATTCTACACATGAGGAAACTGAGGCCAGAGAGGTCATGTGACCTGTCCAAATTCACCCAGCTTATAAATGGCAAAGCTGGGGGCTCTAAACTAGCTTCTAAATGCAGACACAGTCTACTTTCCATTGCTTCTATTCCTAATAATGTTAAATGGCTCTACAAAAACAAGATGTTAAAAAAAAAGATATCATAGTGGGCAACTAGGTAGCACTGTGGATAGAGTGCCAGGCTTGGAGTCAGGAGAACCTGAGTTCAAATCTGGCCTCAAACTCTTCCTAGCTTCATGACCCAGGGGGCAAGGAATTTAATCCTGATTGCCTAGCCCTTGCCACTTTTCTTTAACACAAAAATGATTTAAAAAAAAAGACATCACAGGGAACAGTTACAGTGTGATTTTGCAAATGTGTGGTGGGAATTGGTTTGAGTATTTTAGTGATGTTGCAATGAATAATGCTAGCTGGGACAAACTACTATAAGATATGCCTGTCTGCTATTTTTCCTTACAAAATTAACTGTTCTAGGCAGAGTTTGAACATATTCCTTTAGCTTGTTATTGGCTATCAAGTTAATATCCTACCTCATCTTTAATATTGGCAATAACATATAAAAGAAAAATGTGATCTAAAAATAGTGTTTGGAAATGCTTTCTTATCTTGTTTCTATAGTCAAGTCCTTTTCAGAAGCATTAATAAACATCCCTATGTGTTTAATTATCTATGCCTCTCTATACAAATGCTAATGAAATAATTTAAAGATTGGTAGGAACCCTTAGAGACCATCCAACCAATTTGTATCTGACCAAGAATTCCCTCTACAGCATTGCCAACAAATGGTCATTTTACCTCAGTTTGAAGACATATATAGAGAAAAAAATCCTGCTAATTCCAGAGGTGGCCTCTTCAATTTTTGAATAGCTTTAATTATTAGGAATTTTCTTCATAAATTAAGCCTAAATCTGTCTCTTGTTCTTATTCATTGCTAATAATTCTGCCTTCTGGGGTCAAAGGCAATGCATCTAATCCTTCCACCATATATTATACTTTAAAGACTACTATCATGTTCCTGCTTATTGATTTTTTCCTCCATTTAAAATATCCTTTAATCCTCTCATAATCCTTTTCATTCTTTTCTGGATGCTTCTGTATCATTTTCTTCTTTTAAACTCTTTATGTTTTAGAAGCAATACTAAGTACTGATACATTAATAAGGGCTAGGCAATTGGGGTTAAGTGACTTGCCCTGAGTTACAGAGCTAGGAAGTATCTAAGGCTAGATTTGAACTCAGGACTTCCCATTTGTAGGCCTGGCTTTCCATCTACTGAGTCACTTAGCTGCCCTTATTTTGTGTTATTTTCAATTGATTATGCATTAATGATCAATCCATTCTATATTGGTTGGCTCCTTTGTTATGTGAGTTTGATCCCCCTTAATCCTATTATTTCAGTTGCCTATTGTGAAATGTGAAAATTGATATTCCATGATTTTTGAGCATCATTATCTAATCATAACTGATATTTGTATATCAAGTTTGGACTTGATTGTATAGGTGCTATTAGTAAAATCTTTAAGAATTTAGTTTCCTTTTATTGTGAGCTAAAGTGCAGCCTCAACAAATTCTAATCTATGAGCTTTTGTTGACCACTGAAGGGATAAGTCAATCTGGTGATAGGGTGTTTGCCCACCCTGAGACTTTCCAGAGGCATAGTCATAGGGTGTTGGTCCACTTGTTGAGGAACTGACATAAGTAGCAAATCAATCAGAAATGAAATACATATATATATAGTCACTGTGTAAATGCTATAAAAGGGTTGCTCTGCTTATCTGTTTTATCATTGACTTCTGAGGAGTCTTGGATCCAATTAATTGGTAATTGCTAGCCATACTAGTAAACTGACCATGCTTGGAACTTTGTGCCTCAGTTTCTCTTTGTCACAGATTTTTATCATGACACCCACTAAATACCTTTGGTGATTTTTCTTTCTAAAAATCTTCTAAGCAACATTTTTCTTATTCTATTATAAAATTGAGTTTTTAATCTCAAATGAATTACTTTTACATTTATTATATATACATCCATATATATGTACATATATATATATATATATTAAACCCTTACCTTCCGTCTTAGAATTGATATTGGTATTGGTTCTAAAGCAGAAGAGCAGTAAGGGCTAGGCAATGGAGGTTAAGTGACTTGCCCAGGGTCACATAGCTAGGAAGTGTCTGAGGCCAAATTTGAACCCAGGGCCTCCTGTTTCTGGTCCCGGCTCTCAATCCAATGAGACACCTAGCTGCCCCCTACATTTATATTTTAAAATGTTTACCCTATTAAATTTGGCCTATTTTTCTATCCTCTCACAACTTATTGATCTTGACTTGGTTATCTAGTGTGATAAGCTTTGCCTTGTATGAGTAAAAATTAATGAAATACTCCAGATAATTTTAAATTAAAGAATTTAATAACAGAAATGAGAGGGAAAGGGTTTCCTTCAGTTAAGTGAGCAGAGCACAGAGCCAGAGACCCCCACCTGCCTCACTTTAACCAAAGCAAAGCTCAAGCTCCCAAAAAAGAGGTCCGCAGCATGGGTCTCAGCCAAATTTGTCTCCCAAACCCCTGTACATCAAATAAGGATGTACTTAAAAGGATGCTGGGAATTTAGCTCAGGTGTGGCAAATTTTCCACCTGCACAGCATTCTAACTTCATGTCATTTGTAAATCTAACCAAAATGCCTTGTATTTCTTCATTAGGTCATTGCTAAAAACATTAAATAGGACAAAGCTAAGAAGATCCTTGGGGCACTCATCTCTTCAGGCTAACTCTGACATATTAATGACTTCTCTTTAGGTCAGTTTATATTTACATATGCAGACACAGTTGCTCCCCTAATAACTGTTGTTAAAAAAAAACTAATCTCCCTAATGTTTTTATGATGTCATCCTAATAATGATAAAATGTACATTTTAGACAACAAAAAATTTAATGACTAAATTAATTGGGGGAACAAAGTACATAGACAATTTTCTTATTGGTCACAAATATTTATTATCATTTCTTGAAAGGATGAGAATGATGCAGTTTAAGGTGATATGCCTGGGAGGGAAAAAAAAAAGTTTTCTTTTAAAGTGGGAGTTCTTTTAGAAATTAAATTTTAGGACAATTTAAAGAAAAATCCTAAACACAACATCCCAAAGATCCTTTGCATTGATATAAGTAAAGTAATACGAATTTGATCAGAATGGTAAAATTCTTAAATGAGGCTACTATATATTAAGCTATTTCTTATAATATTAAGTAGCACCTATCTAAAAATTTTCCTCTTATCATGTTGGAGGAGTAGAGGTGCACAAGAGTCTGAGTTCTGCCAAATATTAGCTATGTGATCTTGGGCAGGTCACTTAACCACTTTCAGCCTCAGTTTCCTCATCTGTAAAACAGGAATAAGCACTGCATTGACTGCCTTATCGGACTGTTGATAGAATGTTACCCGCTGTTACTTATCCAATGTTTAGTTTATAAAGCACTTTGTAATCCAATGTAAGTTAATATTATTACTCTAAATGAATGCCTAACTATGTAAATCAAACTTAAATGTAACTATTATCAACTCAATATGATATACATACCTTATGGGTCATGCTCTAAAATATTATTCCTGAAATTAAAATTTTTTTCCTAAGTATCATGAGTCGTCAAAATGGCGTGGTTCACTTCTTGATAAGTAAGTCAGTTGAGTCAGGTTACGACGTTTATTTGAAAATACATCACCTAAGCTAAAGTAATCTTGTTGACGCTGAACTTCAAATTTCAAACTGTCTCTTTCATTTTCTACTGTTCTTAAATAGTTTTCTAAAAGCACTTTGTCTTCAGTTAGCCTACTGATGTTCTTTGCAAATTTTAGATTTTCTTGAGAATGATTCTTTAGTTCTTCTTTTAAAACTTGGTTATCTGACTGAAGACTCTTGACCATTTTGGATAACTTCTCACATTCCTTGTTCATTTCAGACAAACCATTCTTAAAATAGCTAGCTTTGGACTTTGCATTCTGAAGTTCTGCTAGAAACTTCTCTTCTGCATCACATTGGTAGGATTGGATTTTTTCAACCTCTTGCTCTATTATTTGTCTTGCAGCTGTAGATTCTTGTAATGTGGCTTCAAGAGTTAGCTTTTCATTCTTAGTGCTCTCTATCACTTGAAGAAGAGTCTCTTGATCAAATTTTGTTAATCTCTCATTTTCTTTTAGTTCTAGAATTTCCAAATGTCTTGCATTTAGTTCATGCTGGAGTGAGCAGTTTTCTTTCTGAAGTTGGCATGCTTTTCTATCTAGTAACTGTTTATCATTTTGTAACACTGAATAACTTGTTTTCAAAGATTCTATTTCTACTTTCAATCGATTCACTTCACTATTGACAAAACTCATTTTACTTTGAGTTTCCTCTTCCTTAATTTTTAACTGATTTATTAATTCCATCATGCGTTGTATCTCCAAATAGAACTGGCCATTTTTTTCTTCTAGAATTTTATTTACATTTTGGAGTTCACTATATTTCTGTATTATTCTTTTCAGTTCAATAATACATTCTCTACTATCTTCTTCTGATTTACTTAACTTAGCTTGAATGGTTTTCTTGTCTTCAACTAAATCATTAAGTTGCGTTTGGTATGTTGAATTTTTCTGCATTAGCGACTGTATGGTATATACCATGGGTTTTATTTTTGTCTTTAGGTCAAGATTTTCGTTTTCTAATCCTAGTACTTTCTTCTGTACTTCCATAGATTCTTTTAGATAATTCTGTAAATACTGAATTTTTGCAATATACTGATCAGTTACAGGGTTGATTTTTGGTGACTTCTCATTTTCAACCTTTACTGATCCTTGGTATAACTCGA
The DNA here is from genome assembly GCF_016433145.1 of Gracilinanus agilis. Lineage (NCBI taxonomy): Eukaryota > Metazoa > Chordata > Mammalia > Didelphimorphia > Didelphidae > Gracilinanus > Gracilinanus agilis. The sequence goes on from NC_058135.1 coordinate 64,032,346, forward strand.
ATAATTGATTTTCTTTATCTTTTATTTCATGTTCTGCTTGGTCAATTAATGATGTATCTTTTGAATTTCTAGAATCTGATTGGAAATGTTTAACACATTCAGTGTCAGGAATTTCATAATTATTTTTTTCAGTTCTTTCTTCACTTTGTCTAGCAATATGGTTAACATTTGTTGTATACTCATTCTCAGTTAAACTTTGACAGTTTTGACAATAATTGGTACTAGATTTTGACCTTGTTTCCTCTATTGGAATCAATTTGTTTACTAATGCCTCTAATGCTAAAATTCTCTTTGATTGTGTATCCACATCCACATCATCTACCTTTTCTTTTTTAATACACTTGACTTTTTCCAATTTTGGAGGAAGTACGATATTTGAATAATTACCTTGAATATCTGTAGCATTCTTTAACATATGAAGTTCATTTGCTAGGGCCAGTTCCCTTTCATGTGATCTTTGAAGCTCATCTTTCATTTTTTGTATAGAAAGGCAAACATCATCTAAGGTTCCACCCAGTTCTACTTTGAGAAAAGGCACAGGACTTTTAGATTCCACAGGAGTAGTTGTATTGGCACAAATTTGATTTATGAAAGGTAGAAAACTACATAAATCACTGTGATTCTCGAATAAGTTTGATTTCTCCAGAGTGTTCGTATCTGGGCTTGAAGTTAATCTACTTGTTTGACTTTTCAAAGTTGATGGGTTCTTGAAAGTAACCTGGGATGGAACACTTCGGGAGATATTATTGCCAGCAACAGAATTGGAATTTTCTCCTACAGGATGAATAGTACTGCAATCCCCAAGATGATTCATTTTCTCCTTAGAAAGGGTTTCTTCTGGGTTCTCTGTGGACTAATAGAAAGAGCAAGCTATAAAAAGTAATCATTTGTTCACATGATTGATGACATAAGACTATTTGTGGGGCATTTGTGTAGAAGATGAATTTTGTCCAATTTCACATTCTTATAGCAGAGAAGTCTAATGAAAAGGTAACCTAACTCATCTAGAAAAGGTAAGAAATTATTTTATAGAGCTTAATTTTTGTGGACATCTTATGTGGACATGGTTTACTGATATAACAAAGATAAACAAGAAACCATGATTACCTTCATCCTGTATGCTGTATGCTGCCTACTTATTGGCCAAACTATCTCCCCTCCTTTCATTTAAAATACTTTGCACACTCTAGATAATATAAAATATTTAGGAATCTATTTGCCAAGACAAACACAGGAATTATATGAACATAACTACAAAACACTTTCCACATAATTAAAATTAGATCTAAACAATTGGAAAAACATTTATTGCTCGTGGGTAGAATGAGCTAACACGGTGATTCCAGGTGGGCAGTGATGGCCACACTTTTTTTGTATTACATTCTATTCTTAGTTCAATAAATAGTTTCATAATTTCCAGGGGGGCACTAAGTAATATTTTTCTGGAAAGGGGGTGGTAGGCTAAAAAAATTTGGGAACCACTGAGCTAACATAATAAAAATGACAATCTTACACAAATTAATTTTCTTATTCAGTGCCATACCTATCAAACTACCAAGTAACTTTTTTACTTAATCAGAAAAAATCATAACAAAGTTAATTTGGAAGAACAAAAGATCAAGAATATCAAGGGAAATAATGAAAAAAAATGTGGAGGATGGGGGTCTAGAAGTACCAGATCTTAAACTGTACTATAAAGCAGTGGTCATCAAAACAATATGGTACTGGCTAAGAGACAGAAGGGAGGATCAGTGGAAAAGACTTGGGGTAAATGACCTCAGCAAGACAGTGTATGATAAACCCAAAGATCCCAGCTTTTGGGACAAAAATCCATTATTTTACAAAAACTGCTGGGAAAACTGGAAAACAGTATGAGAGAGAGATTGGATTTAGATCAACATCTCACACCCTACACAAGATAAATTCAGAATGGGTGAATGACATATAAAGAAGGAAATGATAAGTAAATTAGGTGAGCACAGAATAGTACACTTGTCAGATCTATGGGAAAGGAAAGATTTTAAGACCAAGCAAGAGTTAGAAAAAAAATCACAAAAAGTAAAATGAATAATTATATTAAAAACAAACAAAACCAATGCAAACAAAATTAGAAGGGAAGCAATAAATTGGGGAAAAAATCTTTATAACAAAAACCTCTGACAAAGGTCTAATTAGTCAAATTTATAAGGAGCTAAATCAATTGTACCAAAAAAAAAAAAAAAACAAAAAACCAAGCCATTCCCCAATTGATAAATGGGAAATTTTCAGATAAAGAAATCAAAACTATCAATAAGCACATGAAAAAGTGTTCTAAATCTCTAATAATTAGAGAAATGCAAATCAAAACAACTCTGAGGTATCACCTCACACCTAGCAGATCGGCTAATATGACAGCAAAGGAAAGTAATAAATACTGGAGGGGTTGTGGCAAAATTGGGACATTATTGAATTGCTGGTGGAGTTGTGAATTGATCAAACCATTCTGGAAGGCAATTTGGAACTATGCCCAAAGGGCTTTAAAAGACTGCCTGCCCTTTGATGCAGCCATACTACTGCTGGGTTCATACCCCAAAGAGATAATAAAGAAAAGGACTTGTACAAAAATATTTCTAGCCGTGGTGGCAAACATATTTATCTGTGGTGGCAAAAAATTGGAAGATGAGGGGATGCCCTTCGATTGGGGAACAGCTGAACAAATTTTAGTATCTATTGGTGATGGAATACTATTGTGTTAAAAGGAATGATGAACTGGAGGAATTCCATGTGAATTGGAATGACTTCCAGGAACTGATGCAGAGCAAAAGAAGCAGAACCAGGAAAACATTATACACAGAGATGGAAACACTGTGGCCTAATCGAATGTAATGGACTTCTCTACTAGCAGCAATGCAATAATCCAAGACAATTCTGAAGGACTTATGATAAAGAAAGCTATCCACATCCAGAGAAAGAACTGTGGGAGTAGAAACACAGAAGAAAAACAACTGCTTGATCACATAGGTCGATGGGGATATGATTCGGGATGTGATCACCCTAGTGCAAATATCAATAATATGGAAATAGATCTTGATCAATGACACATGTAAAACCCAGTGGAATTACTCGGTGGCTTTGGGAGGGGGGGAAGGAAAGAACATGAATCATGTAACCATGGGGGAAAAAAATTCTAAGTACCCCCCTGAAAACACCTTGCAAATTCTTTAACTATTAGAAATTGTTCTCTAGTTAATATGGGGGACCAGAAAATTGGGAAAAGGGCAAATATTTCATTAAAGCAATAGAAACTCTCCCTAGCCCTCTGGAAAATCCTGAAGCATAGGACAAGTTAGATTGTTGCCTGATTAGTCTAAGTATAGCCAAAAGGAATGGATTGTTGTTGTGTCTGATTTTGGTGTCACATTTTAGGAAGACATAGGAAATGTGACTATAGAGAAGAACATTGGGAATAATTACTTGCCTAGAAAAAGGGAATGTTTAGGGTCTGCTAGTGAATAAATATTTGCTACTAGATGGTGACAACAATGACAAGAAAGAATAGGTGTTAAGCAGAGTTCTGCTTCAAAGCTGGGTTTCCTTTGTGTATTAGATACATACTAGCTGTGTAGTCCCGAGCAAGCCACATCATTTTTCTGAGCCTCAGTTTCTCTTTAAAATGGGGAAATTTTTTTCCCTATATCATGATAAACTCAGAATGGGTGAATGACTTGAATATAAAGAAGGAAACTATAAGTAAATTAGGTGAGCACAGAATAGTATACTTGTCAGATCTATGGGAAAGGAAAGATTTTAAAACCAAGCAAGAGTTAGAAAAAAAAATCACAAAATGTAAAATAAATAATTTTGACTACATTAAACTAAAAAGTTTTTGTACAGAGAAAACCAATGCTCCTAAAAATTAGAAGGGAAGCAACAAATTGGGAAAAAATCTTTATAACAAAAAACTCAGACAGAGGTCCAGTTACTCAAATATATAAGGAGCTAAATAAATTGTACAAAAAATCAAGCCATTCTCCAACTGATAAATGGGCAAAGGACATGAATAGGCTATCTTCAGATAAAGAAATCAAAACTATCAATAAGCACATGAGAAAGTGTTCTAAATCTCTAATAATTGGAGAAATGCAAATCAAAACAACTCTGATGTATCACCTCACACCTAGCAGATTGGCTAAAATGACAACAGGGGATAGTGATGAATGTTGGAGGGGATGTGGCAAAATTGGTACATTAATGAATTGCTGGTAAAGTTGTGAATTGATTCAACCATTCTGGATGGCAATTTGGAACTATGCTCAAAGGACTTTAAAAGACTATATGCCCTTTGATCCAGCCATAGCACTGCTTGGTTTATATCCCAAAGAGACAATAAGGAAAAAGACATGTACAAAAATATTTATAGCTGTGCTCTTTGTGGTGGCAAAAAATTAGAAAATGAGAGAATGTCCTTTGATAGGGGAATGGCTGAACGAATTGTGGAATCTGTGGGTGATGGAATACTATTGTACTCAAAGGAATAAAGAACTGGAGGAATTCCATGTGAACTGGAAAGACCTCCAGGTGTAAGAGGGAGATTTTAGGTATTATAAAGATATATATTGAAGGTGTGGCCACCAGGGATCAATAATTCAGATTGATTCCATAATTAAAATAGACCCAAGTCAGGATCGGGTTTAAGGTAGTTTATTTACAATTAGGAAGGTAGAAGGCAAGGGAAATAGAGAGGGAGAGGCTAGTCCGGGCCTGCAAAGGCCTGGACCTGCAGAGGCCCAGACGGAGAGAGAGGGTTAAAAGGCTAATTAAACTAGATTACATGCCACAAGGCCTTAGCAATCAGAGAGGCAAGAAGCCTACTTAAGGTAGAGAGTCTGGAAAATGCCAAAGTAGGCCAAGGAAGTCAGCCTAACTTACCCACGTGACCATCAGAGTGGAAGCAGCGTGAGGACTCACTGGAGATCCTTCAGCACCAAGTCTAAAGCGGGAATTGCCCCAACAGGAAGTAACCAACATACTTGAAGAGATAGTGTCTCTCATCACTTCCTGTGGGTCCACCTCTAATTCAAGTGGACTAATGGCAGCCTCTACACTGATTTGGACTGCCCAAAGGGCAGTCCCTTCTTCTTGATTTGTTACTTATTGTCAAGTGTGTTTAACTCATCTCCCCTCCTCACTAAGGGAGGTGGGGATGATATTATCTCTGGTGACTAGAGTTTTGACTATGAATGGGCTAGAGCTAATTCCATTTACACACAGGAATTGATGCAGAGTGAAAGGAGCAGAACCAGGAGAATATTGTACACAGAGACTGATACACTGTGGTAAAATCAAACATAATGGACTTCTTTACTAGCAGCAATGCAAGAATCCAAAGCAAGGCTGAGGGACTTATAAGAAAGAAAACTAGCCACATTCAGAGGAAGAACTGTGGGAGGAGAAATATAGAAGAAAAACAACTGCATGAACACATGGGCTGTTGGGGATATTACTGGGGATGTAGACACTAAACAATAACTCTAGTCAAACTATCAATAACACGGAATTAGGTCTTGATCAGTGATACATGTAAAACCCAGTGGAATTGTGCATCGACTAAGGGGGAGGGTTAGGGAGGTTTGGGGGAGAGGGAAAGAACATGAAATATGTAACTATGGAAAAATATTTCAAAATAAAAACTTAAAAAATAAAATAAAATAAAATGGAGAACTTCATCTCCATTTGTTGCTAGGATCAAATAAGATAGTCCATGTAAAGTGATTTGCAAGCCTTTATGCACCATATAAATGTAAGTGATGATGAAGAATACAGGGGGAAAAAAGAGAAAATGATTCAGGATTAGTATTGAAAATGGGAAGTTTAAATGGTGCCATAACTTATTTCTTCACTAACAAAAAATTTATTTAAAGAAGAATGATGACTACCTGATTTCTATTTGACTGGAAGTTAAAACAGGAAGAAACTAGTTTAAATTGAAGTGTAATAAAAAGCCAAATTTAAGGAAAGCTTTTTCGTCAATACAAGTCCTAAAACATTAAGAGTCTGAAAGAGGATGTGGAATTTTTCAAAATCAGAAAGCTTTGCATCTCTAACAACCTGATGTTCTGCTAGTACTTTAAAACTAAGCTTGCCCAAAATCATCTTCCTTAAACATTCCCTTTTCTCAGCTTCCCTATTTCTGTTAAAAGCTTTATCTAGGCTTTAAACTTCTCATATGATGAGTCTTCCATCCCTCTTTTTAACAGTTTCAGCTATAAAATCATGTCAATTTTCCCATATTTCTTATATTCATCCCTCTACCACCAATGACAACTCTAGTCCAGGCCTTCACTACCTCTTATCTAACCTCCAACAGCTGCCTCCTAACTGGTCTTTCTGACGACAGGCTCTTCCCTCTGTTATCTTTCATATAACTGACAAAATAATCTTCCCAAGATTGATCATGTAACTTCCCTCAAAAACTTTCAGTAGTTCCTTAATTGCCCATAGATTAGAAAACAAATTTTTCAGCTCAAACTCCTCCACAATTCGATTCCAACCTACCTTTCCAACTATATTTCATATTTCCCCATTCCAGATTCCTTGATATTTTAGCCAAAATGAACTACTAGCTAGCTTTTCCCCCAAACTAATGTATTAAATCAATATACCATCTCAATGTATTCATCCAAGCCACCCATCCCTGCAATTCATTCCCTACTCATCTCCGCTTTTCAGGAGCCTGATCCCACCTTCTCTGTGAGGCTGTGACTGGCTGGATAGGTGAAAACATTCTCTTCCCTCATAGTATCCCAAAGTATTTTGCCTCAATCCTACTGTTATTATCCCTATTTGTGTACATGTCATTTCTGCCAATAAAACACAACTTTCTTAAAGGCAAATAGCTATTACTTTTTATTTTTGTATTTTCAATGCTCTGAACATATTAGTAGGCACTGGATAAAGCTGTCTCTCTGATTTGAAATCCTCAATGTTTATTGATAGCAATTTATTGAGGACAGCAGTCCTCAATGTTTATAATTTATTATCATTTTCTCAACAATGTTGCACCAAAATTTTTAGGTCCAGAAGGAAATTTTTCAGATAACCACATTTTCTAAGAGATTGCTAGCAAAATGCAGAGCCTACATTGTATTTGTGGAAAAAATGGGTAGAAGCAATCTTCTACTTTGCCATGTATTTACTTTGTTTCTCCATTTTCCCCAATAGAGATGAGATCCAAATAAATTTCCATTAGTTGAGTGAGTGATCTTTAGTACTGGGTAATTCCTGCAATTTTATATTTAATCTAAGGGGACCTTCTATATAAATGAAATGTTTATGGAATTTCAATGGCTGAAAATAATTATTATTGAAGTAACAGAAGTTGAGAGTAAATTGGAAGCTATCTGGAGTAATTTCCAGATTTTTCACTTGGGATTTCCTATACCTTGCATAGAATATTCAGGTGATAGCCATGCATACATACACACACTAATGCAACAAGCTACCTTGATTTTAATTGTGTTTTTACTTATACAAAAGCACCAATGATTATTCTAAATACTGCTTTTGGTCAAATAGATCAGAAATATTCTAGTTATATTATAGAGTTATCATTGGAAACCTGGAGGTAGTGATTGTTCAGATTAGATGTACCATATAAACTGATTTGATTGAAAATAACTATTATAATTTGTCCTTGGAAATAGTTTGCTTCTGTCCCTGTAGAGACAATCTTTGTACTCATTTGGCATCATATTCACTATTAAAGACAATAAATGAACATATTAGAAGGGTATTTCCAGGAAGCTGAAGCCAATTTACTTTGAATGGCTTTGAGTTTGCTATTCCCACCACTGTTTAGAGCTCTAAAAACCTGATTTTCAAAAAGTTGTTTACTTACCAATCCTCTTTATTCCCTATGAAGTTTTCTAACTCTTAGGTTTGGGAAATACAACTTTGACCTTCAGAGGCCATGGTTTTTTTTTTTTTTTTTTTATATTTAGCTAAAAAAAAAAAAAACAAAACAGCTGGCGAATAACTGAAACTTCTGAAAACTCTTAAATAGAACTGCTAGCTTTAGTCACCCCAGACCTATATCCCTGGTCCCAGCTGGCTCTGGGGGTTATTGGAGTCATAGTTATCCCCACAGCAGGGCAGGTGAATTTGGAAATGTCCTGGAATTGGCTTACTGACAAATAGCCTAAATCCTCATTAGACTCAGTCACATATCTAGCAAGCCACTTCCCTATCCATATGTTAAGATGAACACAAAGACTATGACTTCAAGGATATGCTGAAGTTGTATTTCTTAATTTGAAAGAGGTTAGAGCCTTCAGAAGGAATAGAGAGATTTGTAAGCAAATCTTCAGATAGGGAAAAACTTCTCAAATAAGTTCCCTTAGTGGGATGTAAATTCCTTGTGGGCAAGGACTGTTTTATCTTTCAATCCCCAGCATGTAATATAGTGCCTTGCACATAATAGGCTTTTTAGACAATTGATTATAGGAATCATCATAGGGCTCCTATCCACTCAGATAAAAACCAAATCTGACACTCTGGATGGACAAGTTTGTAAGAACTGACTCACCTGCTTAAAGGTATTTTGGCCTTGACTGTCCTTACATAATATTGTGACAATTTGTTCTTCCTATTAAGAAGGGAAGAATCAAGATGAAAATGACCAGTGGAACAATGCTGGCAGACAATTCCCTGAAATTTCAATAAGCTTACAGAAATTATTTGAACCAAAACGTACCCAAAGTTTTTCAACAGGTTTCTTAGTTGCCTTTTCTGTGTTAAACTGTGGACTGTCTACTTCAATAATACTTTTATTCAATATTTCACTAATTTCAGATTGTACCTTAGAAAGGTAAACAAAGAATTTTAGTGTTAATTCATATTCAGAAACTTGTGGATATGCTTGAATATGCTTATAATTACAGTTTTGAAAGGCACCTTTAAAAATGTAGTTCATAAACATTCATTCCCTTCATATGGAAGAACACAAACTCATTGCAAAGCAATATTACTTTTGTTACTTTTCTCCAAAATTATTTGCTTATAAAAATGATTAACATTTAAACACAATGATAAATTTTTATTAAGTCAAATATTTTCTGGATATTCAGTTTTTAGAAAACATTTATATTGCTTTAGAATAAATATGTTAAGGGAGCAGCTGGGTAGCTCAGTGGATTGAGAGCCAGGCCTAGAGATGGGAGGTCCTAGGTTCAAATCTGGCCTCAGCCACTTCCCAGTTGTGTGACCCTGGGCAAGTCACTTAACCCCCATTGCCTACCCTTACCACTCCTCTGCCTTGGAGCCAATACACAGTATGGACTCCAAGACGGAAGGTAAGGGTTTTAAAAAAAAGAATAAATATGTTAAAAGCATAATTTAGCACTGGATAGAACTAATAATTCTTCCATGTCCTATTTTTGAGTTTCTCTTTAATAAGATCTTGGGACCAAGGCAGCATTACAGACATGTAAAAATAAAATTCTGGAATATCTATGCTCTTGATTCAAGTATGACATGAGATTTGTTTCCCTGAAACCAAGAAAGTTTAAGACAAGAATTGTAGTGTAAGCTCCAGATGCCACAGTTTATTTGGCCATTTATTTTCAACTTGATTATTTTATCAAGAAGCTAGAAAAGTCCAGTATCTGCTCAAACAATCATAAGGGCATATTTGGAGCAGCAAAGGGTCTTACAGATCATTTGGTCTAACTCCCTCATTATAAAGATGAGAAAACAGAAGTCCAGAGTATTTAGATGACTTGTCCAAGGTCATATAGGTTGTACAGTAGAGAGTTTTAACTCTAATCCAAGGCCAGATCTCTTCCCACTGAACCACAATGACATTTTATATCTGAATATAATACAGGATTTAGAAAATTAGAAAAAAATGAGAAAAAAACATAACATACCATGCTAACATTCTGTAAAGTTTGCAAACGGAGAGCCTGAAATGATTCCAACTGATGTTGTAGTGCCTATAATTAATTAAAATGAGGATCAAAATTAAATTTCTTCTAGATATAAATCACAGACTTGAAGTTGGAGGAGAGCTTTGAGGTGATCTTGTCTCATCACTTCATTTAACAAACAAGGAAACCAAGGCTCATTAAGAATAAGTGAATAGGGGGTAGCTGGGTAGCTCAGTGGATTGAGAGTCAGGCCTAGAGGCGGGAGGTCCTAGGTTCAAATCTGGCCTCAGACACTTCCCAGCTGTGTGACCCTGAGCAAGTCATTTGACCCCCATTGCCTAGCCCTTACCACTCTTCTGCCTTGGAGCCAATACACAGTATTGACTGCGAGATGGAAGGTAAGGGTTTTTAAATTAAAAAAAAAAAAAAAAGAATAAGTGAACAGCTCAGGGTCCCCTGGGAGTAAAGAGCAGAGCTGTAATTTACATCCAGGTTTTTTGACTTCAAACCTAGTACTCTTTCCAGGATTATTAGTGATTTGTTTAATTATGTTAATCTTTTATTTATTTTGAGAATCCTTCCCTTCCCTCTTAGAGTTCATACTCTGTATTAGTTCCAAGACAGAAGAAAGGGCTAGGCAATGGGGCTTAAGTGATTTGCTCAGGATCACAGAGCCAGGAAGTGTTTGAGGTCAAATTTGAACCCAGGACCTCCCGTCTATCCACTGAGCCACCTAGCTAACCAATGGATTATTTATTTATAGAGCATTTATATTGATAAATGAACCAGAGCTAAAAGTTGCCTGTTAGTGTGTCAGGGACAAACTCTCTGACCACTGGGACTCTATAACCATAACCAGTTGATCAGTAAGCACTTTTACTATATGCCAGGCACTATGGTTAGTGGCAGAGACACAAACAAAACATCTCAACCTTCAAGGAACTTACATTCTAATGGAGGAGACAAGCCAAAGCTATGTCATCTATACAAGACACATACAAACTAAATACAAAGTAACTTTGGAGGAGGCCCCAGGAAAGGCTTCCCACACTAAGTAGTACTTAGGAGGAGTCTCAAAGATAACTAAGGACTCCAAGAAGTAGGTTATGAGCGGGAACATCCTAGACATGGAGGAAGCCAGTGAAAAAGCTTGGAGATAGGTAAACTGCATGGGACCAATCAAAGACGTGCTGGTGTGGCTAGACGATAGCAATTTGGAGGAGAGTAATAGGAAATGTTACAATTGCCAAGATGGGGAAAGACTGTGAAGAGCTTCAAACAGCCAGAGTAGCTTATTTTGGAACCTCGAGGGAACAAATTACAGCTGGAGCATATTTACTCTGGCAATTATGTGGAGACTTGATGGGGGTGGGTATGAGAGGGGCAGAGGACAGATTGAAGACTTAAGGGCCAAGACATCCAAGAGAAGGCTGTTGTCTATAAGAACCCTAATGGCTGGAGGGGCAGAGAGAGATCCTATTAGAAATTATGGAGATGTAAATGACAAGATTTGACAACTGATTAACTATGGAAGGTAAATAAGAGTGCTCACTTAATGATGATGTCAAGATCATGAACCTAAGTGACTGGAAGAACGAGGTACCTTTGACAGTTAACAGGGAAGGAAGTCTGGAGATCAGGGTTTGCAGGTAAAGATCATGATTTCTGGTTTGACCTTTTTGAGTTTGAGATAGCTATGGGATATCCAGCTCCAGGTCATTTGTGAAGCAGAACTGGAGCTCAGCAAAAGGTTTAGGGTTAGATATAGAAGTCTGAGCATCATCTGCTCAGATAATAAATGAGCCCTCAGAAGCTGAAGAGATCAAATGAAAGAGTATATCGAGAAAAGAAAAGGCCCAGGACAGTGCCTTGGAGAACACCTACAATTGATGGTATGGCACAGGTGACACTCCAGCAGAGAAGAATAAGGCATAGACAGACATGTAGAGAAGAAACAAGAGCAATACCATAAAGACCCAGAAAAAGGAGAGTATCCAAGTGGAGAAAGTGGACAACAGGGTCAAATAGTGCAGAGGCACTTTCAGTGAATGATTGCATTTTTCTCATAAGTATGAGACAAGGTTCTCAACTATGACACAAGAGAGTTTCTGTGGGAGTTTGGAAGAAGAGCAAGTCTGAAGGCAAGGCTAATTAGTTCTCAGCCTTCAGCTGAGGGCCTCATGATGAATAAAGCAAAGGCTCTAGCCACGAAGTCTCTTTTAAGACAGGGGTCTCTCCGGAGGCTAGTCCCTCCAGAATGCCAGGAAAGGGAGTCAGCCTTTTCACTCACCCATGTGGTAGTCCTAAGGGAAGGTCCAAGAGCTGCCTCACCAATGTCAGAGTCTCAGGTCCACAAAGCAAATCTTTCACCAGCCTCCAACTCAAACTCCAACTGGAACTCAAACTCTGAACTCCAAAGAAGTCCCCCTCACAGGAAGTTACAACTGCTTTTAAAGACACTTCTTTGCATCACTTCCTGTGCCTTCCTCCACTTTACGTGGACCAATTTGCAGTCTCAGAATTTTCTTAGGACTGCCCAGGGCGCAGTCAGTTGTTTCTGATTTGTCACCCACTTTTAGCACATGTGGGTTATAGACCTCCCCCCACTCAAGTGTAAAAGTGGGTGTAAACACTTCTGGTGATTAAATCTAAAAGTGGGCAAGGGAGAGTTAATCCCATCTTCACAGTAATAATGTCAGAAGCCAGAGCATTAAGAAAGTGGAAATAGAGGAACTGAATGTTAGCTGCTTTGGATGAAGGGATAAAAGAAATAGGGTTATTATCTGATAGGAATGGTAGGATCTAGTAGGGTTTTCTTGAGAATGGGGGAGATTAAAGTAGTCAGAAGGGAATTATCCAGTAAGGAGACTAAAGATGAAAAAAAGATGGAATAATAGTGGGGGCTATCTGTTGGAAAGGAATGGAATAAATGGGATCAAGTGGATACGTGTAGAGAGGCTGGCCATGAAAAGGGAAAAGGCTGCAAGCCCTTCATCTGAAACCAAAGAAAAGAAAGAAATAGTGGTGGATTCATCAAGGGATTGTGAAGTGAAGAGGAAGGAAGAAAAAGCTTTCAGTGAATGACTACATTTTTCTCAACTATGACACAAGGAACTGTGGGAGTTTAGAAGAAGAGAACATCTGAAAAAGATTTTGTGGCAAATGGGACAGAGATCAATTAGGAAGGAGCAAAAGGATTGCTTTGCGACAGTGAAGGCCCAGGCTTGAAATCAGATAACACATTTATGATGAACCTAATCTGCAAGGCCACATGGCACCATTCAGCAGCACATGAATAGACCAGAGAGGTAGAAGTGTTACAGGATTGGGAATTATTAAGTTGGGACTGGCAACAGGACAATAGAGCAAGTGATTTGAGAACAGAAAACAGTATAGAGTTGAACTAGTTGCCTAAACAGTCAGGATTAGGAAATGTGGTGAGTATAGCCATAATAGGGGTCATAGCTTGTGAAAAACTGAGAGATGCAGAGATTGGAGGTCATGGTAATGACAGTTTAGGAGTAAATAATAGGGAGTGGAATGAGAGGAGAGAATATTCATGAAACTTTAGCATATTCACAGTCATTGAAGTGGAACCCTTACGATGGCAAGATCAAATTTTCAAGTGTCTGAAGCAAAAAATTAAAAAAAGGAAAATGTTATATATAGAGCTACCTGCAACCATATTCAATATAAATCCTGAAAAAAGAATGGGTTTTGAAATAACGTGAAATTAACTCACTTTTAACGCAGACTGTGGCTGGTTTTGATTTTCTGTTTCTGTTATAGTGGCATGTTCTACAAAGCAAAAATAATAGACTCTGTAATCTAGCTCTTACACTGCATTTCATTGCCTATATGATAGGGAAGACTCTAATGAAAGTCCTAAGGATCACGACAAATTCTGAACAAAGAGTAAAGAGGCCAGCAATAGGTATTTGGTAGGTGTTCATAATATACTTGTTGCATGATAACTTTAAAAGAGCATAACAAGGAAAAACTGAGGAGTATTTCTACTTTGGCAGAAAATTGTTAACATATGTAATAGGCTGGAAACATCACAAAACACAATTAAAATAATTTGGGAACTCAAAACTTTAAAAAAATATATTTTTGGTATATTTAAAATATTCTGACAACAGTTTCAGTCACTTCAACAATGATTTCAATAGCTATCTCACAAGTTGCAAAAAGGCCAGCCACCTATTCTTCCCTAGAGAAAGCATCTCTGTAATGCAGAATACATGACTGCAATACATAATCATAATCTCTGGAGCTGGAGTAGATCATCACAGTATCTTAAAGAGTCCTAGGATATATTTAAGCAATATCCATTCTTCACTGTCACTCAAATGTACAACCCCATACTATGCACAGGGGGGAAGTAGCAGACATGGTCTCTGACCTCAAGAAGCTTACAATCACTATGGCAAACAAGATGAACAAGTCAAGTCAATAAGCATTTATTAAGTGAATATTATATGCAAGGCACAGTGGTAAATGCTGGAGATAACAAAGAAAGGCAAAAACCCCACCCCAGTTTCTGTACTCATGGAATTCATAGTAAATGGGGGAGACAACATATATACAACAATATACAAACAATATAATGATCTATATTTAAACAAACATGTACATATATACCCACGTGTATATGTGTATGCATATACAATATATAATGAATTGGAGACATACTGGAGAAAACATAGTCATAAAACAAAAATTAAATTTAACAAGCTAAAAACAAAGCACAAACAATGGGCTGATCAGTACAGGGAGGATTTTAAGAAAATGAAGAGAAAGTATCTTGAAGTGCTCTGTATGTCAGATCTGTGCCGGTAATATGGAGATCCCCTTGGGTGCTGTGGTTCAAAGCCTGTCCATACCTCTACAGTTCCCATCAGGTCACAGCTCCTAGACTTAATCCACCATTACCCCCTCCTTTACTTTGGTCTCTGATAAGGCCAGCCTCTCTACACGTATACCCTTGATTCCATTCACTCCCATCTTTTCTAGCAGATAGTCCCCACTTTCATTCCATTGTGTTCACCCTACAAGATCAGCCCAGTTTTCTCCCAGTCATGGAGTCTCTGAGCATAACTTTTATGCTGCTTCTCCTATAGAATTTTTTAATTGTAGGGCTCTAGACTGTTCATCCCTGCCAGGTACTTTTCTATGGCCCTGTGGGTATTTGTATCCTTTACCAAGATTCACAGCCATATATTTTATAATTAAGTTATCAAGGACACAGACCCATTGACATATACTCCCAAGGATTCTGACACTTGCCACTACCTACCTATATGCTCTGGTGTACTGGTTTCTCTTCCCCATGCAGAGACTACTATGGGCTCAGAAAAATGTCACTCCTCTCTCAGGATGACAGGGACTGTCAGCAGGGTCTTAACATGCTAAACTAGCATTTGATTAACTAGTACTAGATCCTAGGCTCTTGAAATTTCTCCAGCTGGCTGTATAGGTAGGGGACATCTGCCCTTTCCAAGCCCTGAAACATTCTCCCTGTGCATTCAAAATTCAGTTCACTCACTCTGAACCCAGAATGTGTTTTGAGGTTCCAAATTAAGATGTCCTTACATAAACATAATCAAGGACCAGATAGTGAGCTGCATGCCAAACAATGATTGTCCACTTTAAGGTCTTGACCCTTTATGGCTAAGGATGCTGTCTGCCTTTCACCAGGATTCTAAGCCCCAACAAAATGTTGATAAAGTTTTTAAATTAATGATTTCTAATGATACAGGACAGCATACAAGAAACCCTCCATGCTTACTGGTCTGTGATTTGAAGTTTCAAATACCTGAGATTTTTTTCTGTTAACCCTTTAGCAATAACTTTTATTGAACCCTCATGGTATAATTATAGCTGTTGACAAACATGAAGGGGATAGTGGATGGTATATGCTTTCACTGTTGAGTCCATTTATTGTGTTTCCTCCTAAACTGGGTAAGGGTAGAAAAATGGATTATATGGACTACAGAGGATTAGGGTGAGCTGTCCAGCCTAGGAAGTTGAGGGAGAAAAATTCAGTCAATTATAGAGATTCTTTTGAAGTTTAAAAAACACACCAACTCCTCCCCTCCAACTATTTTGAAATAAAAACCACTCCTTTAACATTAAGCCTCATATACACTTTGCATAAGATAATTTAATTAAATAATTCTAGGGATGAGTACTGAATTAAAATATTGATAATATGTATAAAAATATTGATAAAAATATTGATCATCAAAGGGTAGGACAAAGGCACAGATCATTGCAGTATTAGAAACTTGGCAAACCTCAACTGTTCCCAGACCAATTCAGTTTCCCCAGTTTAGGCTAGTTCAGTCCAGCCTTGTCTCTCCATCTATAACTTGTATTTATTCTATCAGAAAAAAGGAAGGAAAGAGAGAAAGGAAGAGAAATAAGGTACATGCAAGAACATTATCCTTTCCCTCTCCTTTATTATTAATATTTGAAGGAAAATTTGAACAAATGCCTTCTTGAATTCTGAGAGCCTTCTGTGTTTTATTATCTTAGTTCAGGGAAAGGAGGAAGGGGAATAAGTATTTATATAGTGCCTACTATGTGCCAAGTACTGTGTTAAGTACTTCTACAAATATCTCATTTGATTATCACAACAGTAAGGTAGGTTCTATCATCGTCACCCCTTTTTACAGTTGAGGAAAATGAGGCAAACAGAAGCTAAGTGATTTGCCTAGTTACACTGATAATGTCTGAGGCTAGATTTTGAATTCAGGTCTTTCTGAATCTAAGCCCAGCACTCTCTCTACTGTGCCACTCACCAGATGCCTCGTATTTCGATAAAGATTATATTAAAACCACCAATTTAAACTAATTATGGAAAGGCCAGTTTGAATTAGTCAAATTTGGAAAAAAGCAATTTTACTGTACAAATTTCTGTAAAATCATATGTTAAATAAAGTTGGGTCGATTAAATAATATTTTAAATATGTTAGCGTTTTTAAAAAAGGAATCCTGTAAATAATTTTACAAATTCAAGTATAATTATACTTTTGGTATATAGATTAAAAAAATTTTCTCTTAGATTTATTCATGGTAAGGGACACCTCTGTTTCATAGAATCAGAGCTGACTGGAACCTTGGAGAATATCTAGCCCTGGGGCTCTTAATCTGTGTCATAAAACACTTTAACAGTCGGGGTGAAGCCTGTAGGCTTCTCCCAATATTTTTATAAAAAGTAAACAAAGGATTACAATAAAAACTATAGGTTTGTGAAAATAAAGATATACTTTTTTTCCTATCCAAATTCCCAGATGCTCTGAAAATTTCCACACACCACAGATTGATCTTTGATTTAGACCACCCCCTCATTTTGTTGAGGAAGAAATTAAGGTCTATAGGAGCTAAATAACTTGCCCAAGTGTATCACAAAGTGGTAAGCAGTGATTGGGATGTAAACTCACATGCTCTGACTCTAATCCAGCACTCTTTTCACCGTACTTGGTTGCTTCTTCAAACACTGCTTAATACTTCACGTGTAGTAACAACTAAGGGTTAGATAGTTGTGGAGATAGTTGTGGAATGAATTATAAGACTCTGAAACTACAATATTAAGGAATGAATTTTAAAAGGTGTTCCTGAAGAGCTTGTAGTTATTTGCAAAGTTTCTTCTCACTTCTCTTTCATATTTTTACACAATAAATGTATATTATGAAGAGAAGTTTTGTTTAGGAAAGGTAAACTTCAGCCCCACTACTCTATTCAAAATTTGTGATAATTTGGGTAAGTAGAGTCTGAATGAGATTTTGCTAAATTACTTTCATATAGGTGTTATTTAATATCAAAAAAGTTAAAATTTTCTTTAAAAAGGAAAAGGTAAAAGACATGCAAAAACATCTTTCTGGTCCCCGAGATTGGATTACTAGCAATAGGTCTTTGGAATCATAAAGAAATGGAGCCAGCACTCATGGAACTTTGCCACAAGAACAAGAGAAGAAACCACCACTTCCCAACAAATACAAAAAGATCTGTCTCAGTTTCTTCCTTCAGAAATGAATTTTGTTTGCACACGACTGAAAGTGGCGTTTATTATCTATGGTTTCCAATACAAACACGGACATCAATGAGTGACAAGGAAAACATTCACAGAAATAGAGGTTTTTGTGCCTGGAGTTGTTGGGCATAAGGTGCCATTACTTTGGAAAATAATTAATTTTGATGGGTACCTTCTGCTCCTAATTACTAACTCAGCATTTCAGAAAAATAAATTTGAGTCTCTTTGGGATATGCCCATAAATAGCTGAGGCTCCCCAGTTTGTGCTGGAATATCCCAACCCAGTCAACTTCTGAGATCCCTAATCACACCGCATTCAATTCACCACATTGGGCAAATACGCATAGCTAGTTAAGGGTGAGAGCAGAGAGTTGTACTTCATCTAGGACTTTGTCAAAGCTGTGTTTGGAAAGATGTCCTTGAGATTCTTTCAATGATGTAAGGAGTAAGGTGGGCCACTTAATTCATTTTGATTCAATTCACCTGAACATATATAAGCCTACTCAGGCTACAAAGGAAAAAAAGAGACAAGAGGAAGAGTTGTACTTTGGAAAGATGTCATTGAGATCTTGGCAAGAATGCAAAAAGTGGGATGGGCCACTTAACTGCTTGATTCAACTAGAATTAGAAATACACTTATAAAGGTCTATAAATCTTATCGGTCCTGGAGACTACTTAGATGACAAAAACAAAACTACCCAGTTTTATAAGTATTGGGGACATCAAAGGGGGAAATAATAATTACTAAAGTCCTGGCCTATTAGTCTAGCATACTTTGGTTGTCTGGAGAGAAAAACTCCACAAAGTCCTTCTGATGTAAGAGATGGTGGGAATAACAAGGTGAAAACAAAAAACACAGCACCCTGGCCCTCAAGGTGCACTTGTTTTAGGTTCAGAGAGGCACAAAAGCTGCTCGATCACAAAAATCCTCAAAAGAATGAAGAACTAAATTTAGGGTGCCCGATGAGAGGAAGGCTTCTTCAAAGCAGGCAAGGATGGGTAAGAAGGGGAGGAGGCACTCATATTACCTTTCCTTCGCTGTCCATTCCTACCTGGCTTCTGGGTGGATTTACTGGGGATTTCCAAGAAATCCAGGTGGAAAGGATGCATAGCATCCATCCTAGAAGTGGGAGACTCAGCGACTTCGGTCACCTTGGAAAGAAAGAGGGGGAGGGGGTGTGGCCTCAAAAAGTCCAGGGAGGGCAGATTTTTTTACCTTTTGTTTGTCCACTGCTCTCCTTTCCCCCCTCAGAAAGATTTAGGTGCCTAGACACAGAAAGGAGAAAAGACGCAACTTCCCTTTTCTGTAACTGAACCGCAGTCCGCTGAGCGGTTTACGGAAATCGAACTCATCTTTTCCCTGCGGGAATGTGAGAGGGTGGGAAATCCCTGCGGCTGGCGCGCCAGACCGCCACTGGAGGGCGCTGTGGGACCGCCCGGCAGCCGCGGCGGTGGCAGGGCAGGCAGGCGGCTCATGCTCTCCTAGGGGAATCTGGGAAGCAACCCTGAAATCGGAGGCCGTGCCTACGCGAGAGACCAGGCCGCTGCCGCCGGCCCTAGACTGGATCCCGAGGCTGGAAGAAGCCGGCCAGGATCGTCCCCCAGCCCAGGCCGCCCGCTGTCCCCCGTCCCCCGCCCCGCTCCTTTCGGGCCTCTTCCCGCGGAAACCCCTGGAATGCTGGGAGGAAAGTTATGAGGGACGCCCGTCTAGTCCTAGCTCCCTAGCAGCCCAAACCTCCCTAGCCTCCCTTTCTTATTCGGAGCTCTCACCCGGGATCATCTCGGGTTCCCCCAGCCCAACCCCCCAACCGCCTCTCCCCGCGCATCCCTGCCCCCACTTCGTATCTCCCCACCGCAGCGCGTTGCCGAGGGAATTCGGCATAGCTCGCGTGGAATAGAGTGTCCGGCCTCTGCCCTGCGCAT
This sequence comes from Gracilinanus agilis, assembly GCF_016433145.1. Taxonomy (NCBI): domain Eukaryota; kingdom Metazoa; phylum Chordata; class Mammalia; order Didelphimorphia; family Didelphidae; genus Gracilinanus; species Gracilinanus agilis. The sequence continues at coordinate 64,052,212 of NC_058135.1, forward strand.
GCTCCCCAAAGGCATCTCCAGGGCCGCCGCGTGGGATAACCCCGGGGGTGGGGGTGGGGGGTGGAAGAGGGGCGCTCGACAGCGGAGCTCAGTTTACAATCTGCGCATGCTCCCTCGCGCCTCCAGCGCTGCTTTAGTGTACCTTGGGCAAGAGGGAGCTGGAGGTTTAGAATTCAGCTTTCGTTCTGCGCGTGCCCCTTCTACTTTCGCCAGAACTTAACCTTGTGCTTATAGTTAAGTAATAATTGTTCCAACATATTCCATAATATTATTGTATCTCTTCAAGTCTGTGCTGTCCCAGTCCAATCTTGTCTCTCGCCTCATTGCGCCTGTATGAGGCGATCGCGGGGCTCTGGGCGGGGCTGGTATGGTTAGAGGGGTACGGGGAGGGGGACCCTGGGCGGGGCTGGTGTGGTTAGAGGGGTACGGGCCATGGCTCTGGATCCAGGCCTGCAAATGTCTCCTCAATGGGGTCTTGACCAAGGCATCTCACCACACTGGGTCTCAGTTTCCTCGGCTGTTAAGTCATTGCAAGATCTGGGGCTAGGATAGTGTAGTGGCTGTGGAATTGGTGGGGTTGGGGTCTGAAACCCCCTTATTTACCAGTACACAGGCCAACAAGAGTTAAGAGGAATCCAGAATTAGACTTAAACTTATTAATCCAAATGTGCAGAAAATGATACTACTCTAAAAGAAAGAGATAATAATTGTAAAGTACTTAGCTCAGTGCCAGTTACATAGTGCTATACAAATATTAGCTTTTACTATTATTATTTCAAAAATTGGCTATATTTATTTTGTGTATACAAGGCATCCTGAAAGTACCAATGCCATTTAAGGTTTAATAGCTTATATTTAGCTTTAATAGCATTTATTTATTTAATTGTTTCTGACCTTTCATGATCCCATTTGAAGTATTTTACAGATGAGGCAAACAGGAATAAGTGATTTTCCCAGTGTCACACAGCTTTTAAGTTGAGTTGGATTTGAACTCAGGAAGATGAGGTTTCCTGACTTCAGGTCTGGTGTTTTATCCACTGTGCCACCTAGTTGCCCCAATAGCCTATGTATATGCTATTAGATATGCATATAGTCATTAAAGATAAATTTAAACTATCAAACTGCTACATTTCTACATATTATATGTATATACATATGGACCCATATGCATACACATACATATATATATATATATTTAATATATTTGTGTACATATTGTTCCCTGCAGCACCACCCACAAGCTCTTGGTGAGCAATTCACTTTTTGTCTTTGTATTTCTAGCTCCTAGCCCTGAACCTACCTCATGACTAGAGCTCTTATAAATGTTTGTGGATTGATTAGGTACTTCATCATTCAAAACTATCTAGGATCACAAAGGTTTCCAATGGAAATGGCAGAGTTTCCCAATTTTCTCATACCCTTAAACCTAGGTTATCACATAAGGTTCTGTCCTTGGCATTCTCTGCTATCCCTTGTTGTTCTTCTCTATTCCAATGCCTTCCCTCTTCATCTCTATTGAGATAATTCTCAAGTTTATCTCTTCCTAACCTGTCCCCAAAGCACCAGCCCTGTATTGCTAACTTTGTTCAGTCATTTTTCAGTTATATCAGACTCTTTGTGAACCCATTTGGGGTTTTTATTGGCAAAGATAATGGAGTTGTTTGTCATTTCTTTCTCCAGTTCATTTTACAATTGAGGAACTGGTGTAAACAAACAACTTAGGATCAAGATGTTCAAAATCGAACTCATCATCTCTCCCTACTTCAGAGTTTCTCTCTACCTAACATCTATTTCTGTTAATGGGACAAAGAATCCTTTCTTCAACCCATTATTTAGATCCCATCCTGAGTAATCTTCCAATGGCTCTGCCCTGTGTCACTGTAATTGTATCACTCCTTGTATTTAAAAAAAAACCTTTTGAGGGGCTTCCCATTCTTTACTGATTAAAGTATGAATTCTTGATCCTGGTTTTTAAAATCTTCAGCCTGGTACAATTCATTTCTCCCACCTTACATCATACTATTTTTTCCTTTAAATGCTTTCTATTTGAGTAAAACGGAATCATTCTGTTTGATTATCCCATTCTTCTGTCTTAGAACCTTTGCTTATACCATGTTACACGGTTGTCCTGGACTCTGCCAGCTCTCCATCTATGGATGTATTTAATTGAATTAAAAGAGCTTAACTTTTCTGACTCCCTTTTGTTCTGACTCTGCCTCCCTTTTATTCTACCAGTGAGTTCTACCAAGAACCCTCAATTTAAGGAAGAGCTCAGCCTAGGAATACTTCATTCCTCTTTCGGGTCTGTTTCTGTCTCTCTGGACTTTGCTACCATTGCACTACAAGAATTCCTTTCCTCTATCCTTTTCAACTGGCTTTTAATGGAATCTTTTGGGGGAATTTCTCAACCCAGAGGACTTAATATCCTCTTAATAGTAATTCTTCCCACCTTGGTCAGTTTGACTGATGGTCAATAAATCATGAGACAATGTTAAAAGATAATACTTTAATTAGTACCAGCTGATGGAGACTGCCAGGTGGCTGGCAACTCCAAAAAACAAAAGGAGATATACACATATATAGGCTTTTGCAGAACCTGGTGGCAAAAGGAAACTATAAGGTGAGGATGTTTAGACTTTCTTTATTTGGGAGGTTGAATAATGGAGAGAGGATGTCAGGTGATTTGGGGGACAATGTCTTGACCTTGAGATCTTAGAAGTTGCAAAGATCAGGTTTGTTCCAGTAAGAGATGCTTTCTCTGTAATTAATATAGTCAAAATATATTAATGAGGAGGAGGTTTCTAAAATAGTGAAAGCCTCTTTTGAGATAGAATTAGTAGTTTTATACTGCTGTTGAATAAAATACAGATTAAAGATCTGTCAGTATTTGCACAATTTGTTCCATTTCTAAGATTATTTTTTCTTTATCCACAATGTTTTTCCTCAGAAGAATTTGGTTCCTTGAGAGGAAGGACTTTCTTTCCTTTTTCTTGCACTTAATAGAGTGTCTGGGATCATAGCAAATGCTTTGTTGACTTAGAGACATCATCAGAATTGGAAAATGCTCAGGGAATTGATAAAGGATACTATGCTGATTTACTTGAATTTATCTTATTACTACCTTTAGATATTAGCCTTGTTAATAATCTTTAAAATCTCTAGGCATATAAAATGTTTTCTAGACTTTTAAATTTTCTATCATCCTTCTTTCATATTCAACAGTGTTACAGAGATGATAAATGTGAATCAAATGAGCATCGGTTTTCTCCCAAATACAACCAGTCTTGAAAAATGCAAAATATGATTTACTAATTACATGATTTCTTTTGGGCTAGCCCCAAAAGTTCCAGTCTGGGTTGCGTTCCAGCTCAGAATTTATATAGTTGAATGCTACAGTCACTCGGGAAACCTTTTACTTTCAACCTTCAACTAATCCAAACCATCTTTACTCCATTTTAAATTAATTCACCATAGGGAGAAAGTGTGATTATTTTGTTAATCCAAAGCATAAACCAGACTCAGCCAAGGGGATAGGGCAATTTTCTAATGCAAACACTGAGTCTGATTCTTCCTTTCAGTTCAGAGCAGTAGAAACAATGTCCTGATTAAGGAGAGGAAAAAATTCCTTGTCCTTTCTGGGGTATCCAAAATGGCAGTCCAAAAATTCACAGTTCTTTATCTTAGGTTGAATAGTTTGATTGCATGATGGCAAATTGCTTCTCCCTTCATCATCCTCTTTTCCATTCTAAAATGATCCCTCAAAATGGTCCTCCGTGGCCTTGGATATGTTTGTGTAGTATTTTCAGTCAGTCTGTGGGATATGTGAAATTTCTGTCTTAAAGGTAATCACTCAGTTCCATGTGAATCAAACAGACTTCTGAGTAGAGAGCTGGTCACACTCAAAGATTCGTAACATCATTAATGTGGACATTCCCTCTACCCACACAGGCTGTGACCCTTATATGCCTCAGTAGATTGTGAATCAGTACCTACTTCATTTGCTAAATAAGTGAGGGTTAATTTGAGGGATTTTTTTTTGTTTGTTTGTTTGTTTTGTTTTACCACATAAAGCAACTGAAAAGAAGAATTGATCAGATTTCCCTATTCATATTACTTCCCACATTTAGCAGCAATTACTCTCCAAATTAGTAATTAATGTGTCAAATTCAAGGCAGAAAGAAAGAGGCTACAACACAGAACTTAAGTATCCTCTTGAGGTTTAATGAAGGGTGCTCTTTGTAGCCAGTCTGTTTCCTAAGGGAGGGCTGGAAGTGAGACAAAGCTATTTCTTAGGTCTCTCTTCCAAGTTGGGTCTCCATGAGTTAATTAAACAGTACAGAGGCCTTTTGGACAGCTAAGTGGTACAGTGAATAGAGTGCCAGGTCTGGAGCTAGGAAGATTTATTTTCTTGAGTTTGAATGTCACATGTGACCCTGGACAATTCACTTAACCCTGTTTGCCTCATTTGTAAAAATGGGCTAGAGAAGGAACGGCAAAGCTCTCCAGTATCTTTGCCAAGAAAACCTCAAATGAAATCACAAAGTCAGGCACAACTGAACAATAACAACCACAGAAGACTTATGGACTAGATCAGCTAGTAAGTGAAGGCAGAAAGGGAGGAAGTTCCCAAAATGGTTAGTAGTGGTGACAACACATCACACATGGCCTTACTAATCCTAGTTTTCCAGTAGCTAGTAGAGAACTAGATAGCAACTCTGTGTTTAAACAGACAAAAAAAGAATAACACCAGGAAGCAGGCTGAAGATCATTGAATGTATGAATGAGTAAATGATAAAGCACTTATTAACTACCTCTAAAACAAAATTAAGTTCTGCATCTAAGGGATGAAGCATTCAATATGGCTCACCAAGTTTTCCTTTTTATTATTGTATTATTCCTTTGTTATTTTGTTAATTATGAAGCCTATTAGTAATGTTTCGATTTTCTAGTTTCCAGATATTTTAGGGCAGTAACTAGCTGTCTGGGATTGAAAATGGGATTGGAAGGTTTATGTTTTTTATTGTGGTTTAGGAGAAATAAGTCTGTTGTCTATCACAAAGAAAAATGATATAGGGGGCAGCTAGGTAGCTCAGTGGACTGAGAGCCAGGACTAGAGATGGGAGGTCCTAGGTTCAAACCTGGCCTCAGACACCTCCCAGCTGTGTGACCCTGGGCAAGTCACTTGACCCCCATTGTCTACCCTTACCACTCTTCTGCCTTGGAGCCAATACACAGTATTGACTGCAATACAGAAGGTAAGGGTTTAAAAAAAAAAAGAAAGAAAATGATACAAAAACATTCTTCATTTGAGCTTCATTTTCACAATAACAGTGAGAGATTTCAATAATTTGGGAGTGTTAAAGGAGTAAATTGTAATCACTTGCATAGATAAAAGAAGCAACCAATCCAAGTAGTCTAAGGAATTTTCCTTGTCCTTAGAAAATAGCATTTTTCCTCCCTCAAGAGAAATTGACCTTGAAGTTGCTCTGAGGAAAACAAAAATAGAACCTTGGCACAAAACTTTCCCACAAAACTTTCTATATATAAATAGTGAAGAGAGGGGGGATATATACATAGAGATATGTAGGTATATATTCTCTAGGAAGTAATATAGATTCCTTAGCATTCATAGAGGAAGGAGGGTACTTACAAGAATAAAAATCTTAAATATTATGATATTACTATAATATTAAAATTATGATAGATATGTCCCTAGATATAGATTTATCTGTATGTCTACATATCTATATCTATTAACCTTTTATTGTGAAAAGAGAATTATACTCTTTTACTTTATTTTTAATGTAATCAATCAGCAACCTTTAATTTAATCAAATCAAGAATTTGAAGTGCCCCTACTTAGCACTTGGCAAGTCATTAGGTAAGAGAGTTCACAAATCACTTACTAGAGAAAGCTCATCCCTCCAAAGGCCAGAAGCACTGCCTCCCCACCTCCCCAGCAGTGCTAGGTAATATGATTGGTTCCTGTGAAGAGGGGGAGAGACAGGAAGTGACATGAAAAAGGGGTATAAAATGTGAGACTGAATATGGTCTGGGCCACTTTTTCCTGGATTCATTCTGCACTGGTGAGCTGGACTGAAGGGAAACTCTTGGAGGCAGTCATGTTTTCCTGGACTAGAGCATTCTGTGCTGGAGAGGTTTGCTGAATGAATGACTTGGGCTGAAGGAAGAGGCTTGTGTTGGTGGATTTCTGGCTGAAGATGCCACAGGGACTTCCATGTGGAGATCAGGACTTGAGAGAGCCCTTGCTAGGCTCTGAGATGGACTTCACTGGAGCAGCACTTAGAGTGGTAGCCTAGACAATTCTCTATTTCCTTCCTACATTTCCCACTTTAATATCTCTACCTTGTTGTAAATAAAAGCTTCTAACAGTCATTTTGACTTAAGGGCTAATATTTTTTTAATTGGCGACCACAATAATCCGTAAGTCATTCCATTAGTAAATAATTTTGGAGCTTGCTCTGCTCTAAGTTGGTAGAGAAGTTTTGAATTAGACAAGGGCAAGATTAGCCATAACATATAGCTGTTGATCTGTTTCCTGCCTGGAAAGTTCTACATTTCTTTTTTCTTCTTTCCTCTTCTCCCCTTTCCTTTTAAGTTAAAACAGCTGAATAGCCATGTTTTTGTTAACAACAATTAGCCTCCTCAGAGCTCCCACTTGGGGAGAGGCTTTCACCCTCCTGATTCCTTGCTTCCAGAGGAAGCCCAGAATTCTTGAAGACCTTTCCTGAAACCCCACGTGTCTCTAGCATTAGCATAAGAGGGACATGAAATACTAGGGAGAGTAGTCAGAGGAAGCAGCAGTAAAAATAAGCGCATACTAAGGGCAAAATCCCAGCAGACCACTACCTGTGTTTTCCACCAAAGCTTTTTTGTCACCCCCCCAGGCCAGCTTGAAGAAGCAGCTCCCTGCCCACGTGTGTAATGCAAAAGATTCAAGAGAGACTTTTGCTCTTGTAGGGGGCCAACTGAAAACTTCTGGCAATTAGAAGCCTTAGAATTCTAAGAGAAGTCAGTTGGTCTCTGAGGCTTGAACAGAGTGCAAGGACTAACTCAAGAGCTCTGCTTGGCTTTCAGTTTTGCTTTGGCCTGTGCTTTGTCTCTGGACAATTTGTACCAGAGAGGTCTCTGGACCTCTCCCTGACCTTCTCCATATTATTTCTCTGTTTTCCTTGCCTGTTTTCCTGAGGCTCTGGGAGGCAGGGTGGCTTTTGGGGTTTTAGTGAATAGACTTTGTGGGTTTAGTTTTCCCCAATAGGCAAGTAAGACATCCTTGAATTCAAACTATCCCTTTAGTATTCCCTCTACTTTAAGAGCAGCCAAATCCTCCCTGGCTGAGAGAAGCAGGTCCTTCTCTCAGTCTAACTCATTCCTGTGACCCTCCCCCATCTTGAGTTTCTCCCTAGTGGCTGTCAGAAACCCCAAACCCCTCTCTCCTTCCTGACCAACTCTGAACATTAATAAAATCCCTTTGTTACTTAATCAAAACCTCTGAAGAATCATTGTGTTGAAGAATTAGGCAAGGGTTGAAGGGGAAAGAATTATTCTATTTATTTCTTGAGGGAAACTGGAGGCATCCATCTTGGGAGGAAGTAGTTGCCCAACGCTTTCTCCTGAATCCCTTCAGTTTCACTGACAGGGAGGAGTCTTGCAACTCCTCCTTTGAGGACTTGAGAAAGTGATAAGAAAGCCCTCAAATCAGATTCAAACCTCTTCTGACTGGCCCTGTTCCTTGTGTCTGTAGAAGAACCTTTCCTGCCTGGAAGAGTTCAGCCTATTATCCCCAGTATCATCTGTCTCCAGCTTGGGTGTCTAGTCTGTGTCAGCTGCCTCTCCTGAACACCTCACCCTGTACCCTTACCATCCTAATACCGCCTTGACCATTCCTCCCTAAAACCAGCTATCCCTTTTGTTCCTCTCCTATCACCTCAATCACCATTACCCCTCCTTCACTCCGCAAGGGAAGGAGAGTACCCCCCAATTTTAGTGTCCCTTTTATCCATAACATGTGGCAGTGGAAGCGTGTGGTCCTGGCCTCCAGCCACAGAAAGGCTAGTTAATTAGGGCATGCCAATACTTACACCAAATTTTTTTCCTCTAAAGCAGGAATTGGCAACGTATGGCTCCGAGCCATATCTGGCTCTTTTGAGGGCCAGGTATGGCTCTTTCTGCAGGAGCCATAAAGTCAATTTTTTTTTCAGGTGCTGTTACAGGAGCGCACACTTGTGAGCACTGTACGGCTCTCATGAAATTACATTTTAAAAAATGTGGCATTTATGGCTCTCACTGACAAAAAGGTTGCTGACCCCTGCTCTAAAGTCTCCAGAACTCCCCGCCCACTACCCTTGTGAAGCTGTAACCCCTGGTCAGTACATTCTAAGGTAGCACCACCTACAGACAGAAAGTAAAATTACAAGCAATTTAATAATTAGATTGAAAAATAAAATTTTACCCTTACACTATCTATCTAATAAAAAGTATTATAAAATCAGACCTTATGGAAACCATTGCAGTAATCATAGTTTTGTTGATACTAGTGCAGATGGCCTCAATTTTTTATGACAAAATACTTATAATCTAGAGGATTTGAACATCAATCTCTTTGGTCCTCTAAAAACACTCTCTGTCCTAGGTATTATAGCCATGATGTGCTACCGGAAGTAGTAGCACAATGGATAGATCACAGGGTCTAGAGTCAAGGAGATCAGAATTCAAATCTATCTTCAGATACTTACTAGCTGTATGACCTTGGACAAGACACTTAACCTCTATTCCAGGTTCCTCAACTGTAACATGGGGATAATAAAAAAACATCTATCTTTCAAGGTCGTTGTGAGTATCCTAGGAAATCATACTAGTAAAAGTGCTTAGTACAGTGTCCAGCACATAATAGATGTTTAATAAATGCTCATTCCCTTCCCTTCCCCTTAATGGAGGCCATTCCATCTTGGTAACACTTATTCAGAACCCACACCCTTCTGGGTAGCTTATATTCCATATCTATCATAAATATTCATAAGTCAAATCAACAAGCATTTGTTAAATGCTTGCTTTGGGTCAGGCACTCTGAGAAGCAGTGGGGATATGAAGAAAGGGAAAATAGAGAACCTTTGCCCTTGGGGAGATTACATTTTAAGAAAGAGAACCATCCACCAAAGGAAGCTGAGAGGGGGGAACTACCTATGTGGTGACATGGTGGAGAAAAGTCTGGAGAAATGGAGGGGGCCCAGAGAAGAATGAAAGAGCTATCATGGTTGTCTGGGGACTTTCCTTAAAATGGGAGTTTCAGGAAGAAATGACCAGAATATTGGGGGACTTCCAGCATGAAAAGGTTGCTGGAAAGTGATATCAAAGGTATTGACCAGGGTGAAATACTTAGAAAGCATTTTATGATATTCTTACAAAGAGTAAGTCAGTATTTCAGAAGGATACTGCAGGGTATTTATGTGGCTATTCCTTCTCCCAGGGCAGATTATAACTCTTCCACCTTTTAGTAAATGGTCCTCGTTATTTGAAAAAGAATCATCAACTGGTGGTTAGCCTTCTGGGGATGAGATACTTGGATGACTAACAATCAGTCTACTGCTAGTTCTAAACTCTTCAGCTCAAGAAGACCTAGTAGCAGTTATTCTGATGGTATCCCTCAATGGGGCATTATAGGAATTAGGCATTCTTTAATTAGGAATCCCTTAATGAGGCATTATAGGAAAATGTTAGTAGAGGTTTTCTAATTTTGTCTATGACATTGATTTAAACTTTTCTCTACCACTTTATTAAGTCTAATCAGCAGAACAACAAATGAAACCCTGACTTGTAGCATTTTGTGACTTCCAAGATAACAGTGCTAACACTGAAAATCTAACAGTTGCCTCTCAAGAGCCTGGTTCCAGTCACTGTCTGGCTAAATCCAATCTGGTTTCTGAAGTTAGTCTGGGACAAACATGGGATGGGAGAGTTCCAGGCTGCCTTAGGAAGAGCAAACTAGGCTAGGCTGGAAACAGCAAATCAAATCTTCCTTGCTGATCAACAGTTAGCATGGTCAAGATAATAGGGAGACCCAACCTTAAAACCCCACCCCCAAAAATATGCCAATCTGCATTGGTAGAGAAAATACCTTGCTGGGAGTTCCCTACAGGTCAGGTCAAAAGAAACAAACAAATGAATAAAGATTCACAATGGGAAATACAGCAAAACTAAGACTATATTTAAAGTTTAAAACCAGGATTTCTGCATTTCAGAGCTGGTTTCCCATTATGTTTATGTTGCTTCTTGATAAAACTTTTATTTCATTTGAAGCAACACGGGATAAGCAGACAGGAACAAATTTTGCCAAGGAATGTCTCCTCTCAGTTCACATACATCTAATATTCTTGGGAGTGCTTGTTGCACTGAACTCTGAAAAGTTCATTGCTAAAGGGTGGTAGAATTAGAATCCTAACTCTCAGTTCTACATGAATCAGTCCCAGCAAGTTAGTGTACTGGAATTTTCAGACAATCTCCTCCTAAGTGATGAGCTCAAGGGAAGCTCCCCCCCATCCCCACCTGTCCACAGACAGCTGAAAATCTCAAAATTTGGACCAAATCCCAGAGCATTACCCAAGTAAACCATATTCTTAGTAACTTACTCCTCAAACAAAAATAACTATTTCTGGCCTTATTACCTTGGTAACATTTTTATACCAAGTTGTAAGTCATGATTGGGACTTGTAGGGTGATATTTTTAAGGCTTGATCTATTTTTAAATATATTTTATTTTCTTCCAATTATATTTTTAAAAAGTTTTAAACTTTATTTAAAAGGCTACCTCTTTTTTTTTTGAGATTTAAGAAAATTGAATAATTTTTATTGTTTCTTCAATGATATTCTTTTTTTATTAGACATTTATTAATATTCGTTTTTAATCTGTTTACATACTTTATGCCCCTACTTTCCCCTTCACCCCCCTGCTCTCCCCCCACCCATGGCCAACGCACATTTCCACTGGTTGTACCATGTGTCCTTGTTCAGGGTCTATTTCCCATTCATGTCCGCCTCAGCCCATGCATTCAAGCAATTGTTTATCTTATATGTTTCCTCTCCTGCAGTCCTTCCTCTGAATGTGGGTAGCATCTTTACCATAAATCCCTCAGAGCTGTCTTGTGTCATTGCAGTGCTGCTGGTACAGGAGCCCATTACATTTGATTTTTACCATAGTATATCAGTCTCTGTGTACAATGTTCTTCTGGCTCTGCTCCTTTCGCTCTGCATTACTTCCTGGAGGTCTCTCCAATTTGCATGGAATTCCTCCAGTTTATTATTCCTTTTAGCACAATAGTATTCCATCACCCGCATATACCACAGTTGGTTCAGCCATTCCCCAACTGAAGGACATACCCTCCTTTTCCAGTTTGTTGCTACCACAAAAAGCACGGCTATAAATATTTTCATACAAGCCTGTTTATCTATGATCTCTTTGGGGTACAAACCCTGCAATGGTATGGCTGGATCAAAGGGCAGGCAGTCTTTTATAGCCCTTTGGGCATAGTTCCAAATTGCCAGCCAGAATGGTCGGATTATTTCACAACTCCACCAGCAATGCATCAATGTCCCGATTTTGCCACATCCCCTCCAACATTCATTACTCTCCCCTTCTTTCATTTTAGCCAATCTGCTAGGTGTGAGGTGATACCTCAGAGTTGTTTTGATTTGCATTTCTCTAATTATTAGAGATTTAGAACACTTTCTCATGTGCTTTTTGATACTTTTGATTTCTTTATCTGAAAATTGCCTATTCATGTCTCTTGCCCATTTATCAATTGGGGAATGGCTTGATTTTTTATACAATTGCTTTAACTCCTTGTATATTTGAGTGATTAGACCCCTGTCAGAGTTTTTCGTTATAAAGATTTTTTCCCAATTTGTTGTTTCCCTTCTGATTTTGACCACATTGTTTTTGTTTGTACAAAAGCTTTTTAGGTTAATATAATCAAAACCATTTAATTTACATTTTGTAATTTTCTCTAACTCTTGCTTGGTTTTAAAATCTTTCCTTTCCCAGAGATCTGACAAGTATACTATTCTGTGTTCACTTAACTTATTTATAGTTTCCCTCTTTATATTCAAGTCATTCATCCATTCTGAATTTATCTTGGTGTAGGGTATGAGATGTTGATCTAGACCTAATCTCTCCCATATTGTTTTCCAAATTTCCCAGCAGTTTTTGTCAAATAGTGTATTCATGTCCCAAAAGTTGGGCTCTTTGGGTTTATCATACACTGTCTTGCTGACATCATTAACCCCGAGTCTATTCCACTGATCCTCCCTTCTATCTCTTAGCCAGTACCATATTGATTTAATGACTGCTGCTTTATAGTATAGTTTGATATCTGGTACTGCTAGGCCCCCTTCCTTCACATTTTTTTTTCATTATTTCCTTTGATATTCTTGATCTTTTGTTATTCCAAATGAAATTTGTTGTAGTTTTTCCTAATTCAGTAAAGAAGATTTTTGGTAATTTGATAGGTATGGCACTAAATAGGTAAATTAATTTGGGTAGGATGTTCATTTTTATTATGTTAGCTCGTCCTACCCATGAACAGTTAATGGCTTTCCAATTGTTGAGGTCCAGTTTTATTTGTTTGGGAAGTGTTTTGTAGTTGTTTTCATATAATTGCTGTGTTTGTTTTGGTAGTTTGATTCCCAAGTATTTTATATTGTCTAGGGTGATTTTAAATGGTGTTTCTCTTTCTACCTCTTGCTGTTCTAATGTGTTGGAAATGTATAGAAATGCTGATGATTTATGTGCATTTATTTTGTATCCTGCCACTTTGCTAAAGTTGTTGATTATTTCTACCAGCCTCTTAGTTGATTCTCTAGGATTTTTTAAGTATACCATCATATCATCTGCAAAGAGTGATAGCTTAGTCTCCTCCTTGCCTATTTTGATACCTTCAATTTCTTTTTCTTCTCTAATTGCTACTGCTAGTGTTTCTAGTACTATGTCGAATAATAGAGGTGATAATGGGCATCCTTGTTTCACTCCTGATCTTATTGGGAAGGCTTCTAATTTATCCCCATTGCATATAATGCTTGTTGATGGTTTTAGGTATATATTGTTTATTATTTTTAGGAAGGGTCCTTCTATTCCTATACTTTTCAATGTTTTCAATAGGAATGGATGCTGTATTTTGTCAAAGGCTTTTTCAGCATCTATTGAGATAATCATGTGATTTTTGTTTGTTAGACTGTTGATATGGTCAATTATGTGGATGGTTTTCCTAATGTTGAACCATCCTTGCATTCCTGGTATAAATCCCACCTGATCATGGTGGATGACCTTCTTAAATACGTGCTGGAGTCTCTTTGCTAATATTCTATTTAAGATTTTTGCATCTATGTTCATTAGGGAGATTGGTCTATAGTTTTCTTTCTCTGTTTTTGGTCTACCTGGCTTTGGAATCAGTACCATATTTGTGTCATAAAAGGAATTTGATAGGACTCCTTCTTTGCTTATCATATCAAATAATTTGTATAGTATTGGGATTAGTTGCTCTTTGAATGTCTGATAGAATTCACTTGTGAATCCATCAGGTCCTGGTGATTTTTTCTTAGGGAGTTCTTTAATGGTTTGTTCAATTTCTATTTCTGATATGGGGTTATTTAGGTATTCTATTTCTTCTGCTGTTAATCTAGGCAATTTATATTTTTGTAGATATTCATCCATATCTCCTAAATTATTATATTTGTTGCCATATAATTGGGCGAAATAGTTCTTAATGATTGCCTTAATTTCCCCTTCATTATAGGTGAGGTCTCCCTTTTCATCTCGAATACTGTCAATTTGGTTTTCTTCTTTCCTTTTTCTTATTAGATTGACTAGTACTTTGTCTATTTTATCCGTTTTTTCAAAATACCAGCTTCTAGTCTTATTTATTAATTCAATAGTTCTTTTACTTTCAATTTTATTAATTTCTCCCTTAATTTTTAATATTTCTAATTTAGTTTTCATCTGGGGTTTTTTTATTTGTTCGCTTTCTAATTTTTTGAGTTGCATGCCCAATTCATTAATCTCTGCCCTCCTTAATTTGTTAATATATGCACTCAAGGATATAAATTTCCCCCTGAGTACTGCCTTGGCTGCATCCCACAAAGTTTGGTAGGATGTCTCATCATTGTCATTCTCTTCAATGAAATTGTTGATTGTTTCTATGATTTCTTCTTTGACAGTTTGGTTTTGGAGAATCATATTGTTTAATTTCCAATTGGTTTTTGACTTGCCTGTCCAGGTGCCCTTACTGATTATTATTTTTATCGCATTATGATCTGAGAAGGTTACATTTATTATATCTGCTCTTTTGCATTTGTTTCCCATGATTCTATGCCCTATTACATGGTCAATCTTTGTAAATGTACCATGTGCAGCTGAAAAGAAGGTGTATTCCTTTTTGTCCCTATTTATTTTTCTCCACATATCAATTAAATCTAATTTTTCTAGGACTTCATTCATCTCTCTTACCTCTTTCTTATTTATTTTTTGGTTTGATTTATCTAGATCTGAAAGAGGAATATTTAGATCTCCCACTATTATGGTTTTACTATCTATTTCCTTCTTGAGCTCTGCCAATTTCTCCTTTATGAATTTGGATGCTATACCACTTGGTGCATATATATTGAATAGTGTTATTTCCTCATTGTTTATACTGCCTTTAATCAGGATGTAATGACCTTCCCTGTCTTTTTTAATCATATCTATTTTTACTTTGGCTTTGTCAGAGATCATGATAGCCACGCCTGCCTTCTTTTTCTCATTTGATGCCCAGAAGATTTTGCTCATACCCTTAACCTTGAACTTGTGTGTGTCTACCTGCCTCATATGTGTTTCTTGTAGACAACCTATGGTAGGATTTTGGTTTCTGATCCACTCTGCTATTTGCTTCCGTTTTATGAGTGAGTTCATCCCGTTCACATTCAGAGTTACAATGTTAGTTGTGTATTCACTGACATTTTTGTATCCTCCCCTAGACCCACTCCTTCTTATTACACTATTTTCTTTTACACCAGTGGTTTGCTTTGAGCCAGTATCCCTTATCCCCTCCCTTGATTGACTTCCCTTTCTTCCCCCTCCCTTGTTGTTCCCCTCTTTTTGTTTTTTTTAAAGACCAAATGAATTACCTCCCCCTTCTTCTCCCCTCCCTTTTTTGGCCTCCCCACTCCCCTGCTCCCTTTGGTTTATCCCTTCTGACTTTCTCAGTAGGGTTAGATAGAGTTTTTTATCCGGATGGATAATAAGGCTACTCTTCCTTCTCCGGGTTGATTACACTGAGAATAAGGTTTGATTATGCTCTCTTCCTCTCCTTCTTATGATATTATTCATCCCCTCTCCTTCCCACGCCCTCTTTGTGTGTAATAGAATATCTTATTTTTCTTATTTACTCGGATTTTTCTTGGTGTCCCCTACTATTCCTCCCCTCTTTCCCACCCCCCATGTCTTCTTAGATCATTTAGTATCCTGTCCTCTCCCTATGAATTATTCTTCTGGTTGCTATAATAGTGAATATTATAATAGTGTATAGAGTTCACTACAGAGAATTATACATAGCATTTCTCCACCTAGTAATACAGATAATTAGATCTTATTAAAGGGTCAAGCCCTTAAAGAGTCAAGCTTAAAAGACTATGAGTTTTCTTTCTTTTCCCTCTGTTTCTTATTTACCTTTTCATCTTTCTCTTGATATTTGTGGTTGAGTGTCAAACTTTCCATTTAGTCCCGGTCTCTTTTGTGCAAAAACTTGGAATTCTTCAATTTTGTTGAATGCCCATACTTTCCCCTGAAAGTATAT
>NC_058135.1:64073017-64121535 GCF_016433145.1 Gracilinanus agilis
AAAATTAATCTCTCTCTCTCTCTCTCTCTCTCTCTCTCTCTCTCT
Organism: Gracilinanus agilis; assembly: GCF_016433145.1. Classification (NCBI taxonomy): domain Eukaryota; kingdom Metazoa; phylum Chordata; class Mammalia; order Didelphimorphia; family Didelphidae; genus Gracilinanus; species Gracilinanus agilis. The sequence goes on from NC_058135.1 coordinate 64,073,063, forward strand.
CTCTCTCTCTCTCTCTCTCTCTCTCTCTCTCCCAATTATTGAATTTCTGGGTGTCTGGACTCATATTATGAAGTACCCCACTTCACTACCAATGTCCAAACATTCCTGAAGTAGCCGACTCTCTACTCAAAATCCCTCATTTTTACCTGGGGATTGAAAATTAAACATTGGCCCAGCTAGGGAAGCCAACATAGTATGTTGGAAACAGGTCTTAATTTGAAGTCAGAAGACATGGATTTTAATCATGCTTTAGTCAGTCAATCAATCAAGAATTTATTAAATGTACCTTCTACATGTTAGGCGCTAGAGATTCAAGTACAAAGAATGAAATAACCTTACAATGGACTTACATTCTAATGGGGGAGACTTTTAAGTCAATAAACCTAAATTTTGGCATTTGTTAAATGAGAGGATTGGGATGATTTCTAGGGTCCTTCTAGTTCTAAATCTGTAACATTCAACATGTTAACTCCAGAACCCTCCACACATTTTGGAGATTTTTTTTTCCTTCTAAGGAAGCCATGACTGCTTAGAAGAAGAGAAAGAGAGCTGAAGAGTTTATATAATTCAGATTCCTTTGGAAAGGTAACACGGAAGCAGAAGATCTTTTCCAACATTTCCTAAAATTGTATTTTGTGGAATATTTATGATCTGTGATATGTGAGGTTTTTTTGAGAAAATTTAGATGCTGGTGATAATTTTTTGGGGAGTCATCTGGATTTTTTAAATTAGCACATAAGTGAGAAAGTTCTCTTCCTCCACCAATCCAGATTTGACAGCTGTGTGCAATTTATAGTTTTAAAGAATTGCCTGGTATGTTGAAGGATTATTTAATCTTTCAAACACTTGACCAGGACCATAGCCAGTATGCATCAGAGACTGGAATTGAACCTAGGTCATCTTGACTTCAAGGCTGGCTTTCTATCCAGTACTTCACATTAATAAAATGTTAAAATATAAGATTATATTTGCAACAAAAAAATCCCTCTTTTACTCTTTTTAGTCCTTTTTTATTTGGTTTGAAAATGATTTAATTCCTTTTTTTTTTAAATTCACAGACCTGTCTCCTTTTTTCCAATTCCCTTTATCTGGGGGAAGAGAGGTTATTCCATACCCAAATCCCCCACTCCAAGACCTTTTTAGGTTCTGTCTCTCTGTATTTTTTAAGGCCTTGAATTTTCCATAACCAAATTGACTTGAAAAATGCTTCTCATCTCAGACAGTGATTTTCCATATCTAATTCTTCCTTTGATATAAATTGAGAATTTCTTCAAGAGATGAGGAAGCCAAAAGGAAGGTATGGCTTTACTTATGAATTGAATGTTTTTAGCATACAATTGAATTCTCTGTAGAACTGGTAGATGGTGCTAGAACTCAGGAGAACTGATAGACAATTGCAGTAATGGAACATCTAAAGGAAATCACCAAACAATTTTTGCTCCATTTCCTGATTTCAAAAGAAGTATTGTGAATGATGATAAAAGAGCAAGAATAAAAGAGAAAAGTATGATTTTTTTCCCTGCATGAGACACTTGGGTCTCCAGATGTCTGTAAATCATTTGGGATACAAAAAGACAAAAATGAGAGTGATGTACTTTTCAAATACTAGAGTATACTACTAAATGTTTTGCAAAGTAAGTGCTTTAACTTTTTTATAGGACTTGGTCGTAGTATAGATATACATATATGCATACACACATGAGGAAATTAGAAATGGTTATTGATGACCAGGAATATAGTAGAATAAAACTGTTCTTGTCTGGGAAGGATTCAAATGTTTTTAAAGCTCTTGATCTAATTGGTTGGACATTCCTGCCACCAATAGTCGGTAAACACCGATGAAGAATCTACTATGTGCCAGGCATTGTGCTAAGTAGTAGAGATACAAATAAGGTAAAGAAATCTAGCCCCTGCTCTTGAGATGTTCATGAAATGGGATCTAAGGAAAAGAGCTGAGGGGAAATGGAGAATTACCTGGAGAGTTCTAAGCCCTCTCTCTATAAAGGGCATCTTTGGGTGGAGTTGATCCTTTAGCTCGCCAATCAGAGGGATTCTGAGAGTTCTGAGGAGGGATTGAATATCAAAGCTGAATGATATTGAGTGGGATGGGTCAGGAACAATGGACCTCACTGCTGTAATAAGTTCAGAAATTCGGAGTTGAGATAAAAAAAAAGACACCAGTTTATTCTTTTGTGAAAGGGACATTTCTGGCTTTGGATGCTTAAGGGATGCCAAAATATTGATTTATAGGGTCTTTATAGAAACCCTCCTCCCATCTCTTTCCTCCCATACTTTGTTCCAGTCAGACCCCTGGAAGCATGACCCTCAGGTTGGGTCTGAAGAATAGTGAATAAATTCATAGATGCAACAAGGCTTACTTATGGAAAGGGAACAGGAACCTTCTTTGACATCTTCAAAAGATAAGGGAGTTGCTGGGTTGTGAATTCCCATCAAGTGGAGACTCTTTGTCTCCAGAAAACTACTCAACCCTTCAAGATCTTTGAAATTCAAAGTGGATAGGCCAAAGGTTTTGTTTTTAGAGAAGGGGGTCTAAGGGGAAATATTAACTTCTATCCAGGTTCTTGAAAGTATTGGAGTGCAGGCTTAAAGATACACTTCTTATGAGAAAGACACAGATTATATCCCACTCAATATGATGAGACATTATCCTAGAAGAAGGCATGATGTTCAGAGAGTAGAAACCACATTTGCAAACTGTAACCTTTCTAAGCCTTAATAGACAACCTTCATGGGTTTTTGTGGTCAAAGAAATTCATCCTTGTCTGTTCTCTAGGAAAAAAAAATCATTACCATCACAGCATCTGGGACTTAGAAGTTAGATAGTTTCTTGGATAGACTTCAGGTTTATACTAGAAACCTTGTCAGCTTCACAGCTGCTGCCATGATCTTCAAGAATCAAGGTAGGGTAACCTTATAGTGAGGCATCAGGTGGAATTTTAGCAGAGCATAAGGAAGAGTACAAATGATCAAGTAGGAACCTGAGTGACCACTTTAATTTATTGTAGAAGGGATTCACATTCCAGATAGGAGTTAGATGACATTAGAGACCTTTTGTATCTCTAAGATTCTATCATTCTAAAAATATAACCTATTGAAATTTCAGAGAGAGGATGAAGTCAGAAAAGGAAGAATTTGGGATTTTGCAGTTTTTAAGAGTAAAGAAAGTTTCCTAGTATTATGTAAAACAAAATTGGAAATAAATGCTGTAGTATAATGGCTGATTCAAATAATTAGAATTATTATGCTATCATAAAACAAAGTCTAGCAGTCTTTGTAAATCCTAACACACCATTAAGGTTAAAAAACTCAAACAGAAATGTATGTTTATAGAATGGGAGTGGAAGCTATTAAAGAAGAATTGATCCATTTGTTTGAATGACTGTTAATCATCATGAGTGAACTAAGCCCTAGATATTTATAGGGGTAAATTCTCACTGTCATTTGAAGGAAAAAAGAGATTTCCTATATTCATAATGATTCGGCTGTCAACATTTGCACATTTAAATTTCTTGACTTCAAGCATTCATGCGATTTTATTAGTAACCTTATTTTCACATTCATGTTGGCAACCACACAAATTCAAGCTATGCCCAGTAGACATGGGCAGGTTGATAGAGTGGCTGGTATCTTATTAGGTCCTTTAAGGTAGTAAATCCTACCATTGTAAAGAACTCCCTGTACACTCAATGCATATTTTCATTGCCTTTAAAATTCAAGTTTGTGCTGCAGATATGCTCCCAAAGTATAGTGGAAGGATGGGGTGGAGCCAAGATGTAGGCTTAGTAGCACTGAAAGCTGGAACAACTCTGACAATCCTTCCAAATCAATCTTTAAAAAGTTCTTCAAAATGTCAGGAGTCAAAAACCAGCAGCAAGACTAAGTGAGGGGTCTCTCCTGCTGAACATAACTTGAAAGGTAGATAGAATCTATCTTCTTGAGATAAGGGGGAACCACAAACAAAACTTCACACAGAGGAGTATTGGCTGACCATTCTCTCCCCCCCCCCCACTTACTGTGCCAAGTTCTGAGTCTGGGCATAGGCCAACTTTGGGATCCTGGGACCCTGCCTGCACCAACAACAGAGCACCCCAGACCCACCTCCTTGAAGTTCCAGATCCTGGCACCAGCCCACAGTGAGGTCCAGAAGTCCATAGTGCTTGACCTTTTCAAGTTTGTTCCAAGGCAAAATAGCTCAAAGTGCTGAGACCCAAAAGCAATGAGCAGAGGAAACAGAATTATTACCATTCAAAACACCTATTCCACAGGCTAAAAAAGGCTGGGAAAATGAACAAACGGCAAAAGAAATCCCCAACCATAGAAAGCTTCTATGGGGGACATAAGCACAGAGTCAATAGGAGACAGTGAGATCTAAGCAACCACATGTAAAACTAAAGAAAAATGGGAATTGGGTTCAGGTGCTGGAAGAACTCAACAAGGAATTTTAAAAAATGGAAAAAAGAAATGAAAGTAATCCAAAAAGAAAATAACAGCTTAGAAAGCAACATTTTCCAAAAAATTCCAATGAAGAAAAGACTTTCATGAAAAAGTAGAATGAACCAAATGGAAAAGGAGGATCAAAAGGTCATAGAAGAAATTAATTTTTTAAAAATTAGAATTGGGCAAATAGAAACTAATGACTATATGAGACATCAAGAAACAATAAAACAAAATCAAAAGAAGAAAATATGAAATAACTCATTGAAAAAACAACCAACCTGGAAAACTGACCCAGGAGAAACAATTTAAGAATTACTGGACTACCTGAAAGTCATGACTGAAGTGTAGTGCAAATCTTTTGAGATTTATAAAGTCAATGATGTGGTTTAGTGTCAAAAGAGAGGTGTCAGATAAACTTTTGCCTGAATGTCTAAAGCCAGTGTCAGCCTCAAGTTTGGTGTTAACTAATGGAAGAATTATTATATCTGCAAAAAGGAGGAAAGTATTCCTAAAAGTGCTTGTGAATTTGCCCCCCAAAGTATTAAAGTAACTTCTTAAGTACTTAAGCAAATTGAAAAAAAAATAGGAAAGTTTTTGAGTAGATGATGATTGTTGTTGGCTCTGAATATGTCATCAGCAATGGGCACCTAGTTGTTCTTTGTACGTTGTCCCATTTCATACATCTCATCCTCAAAGTAACTCAGGGAGCTGCACATTACTTACCCTTTTTAACCCTGCCATTCTACAGAACAAAATAAAAAAAATTCTGAAATAAAACCAATTTATCTTTATTGAATGAGTCAATCCTAAATTTTCACTCAAATGTTGATACATTGAACCCATAGGAAATAAGAGGTGAGTTTCTTGGGACTATCAAAAACTAATCTTTCACTAGAGATTGATAAAAATATGCTTTTCTGTATACAATTTTTATAACAAAACATCATTTGTGATAATATACACTTTTTCAAATCAACAATCTTGAAATAACCCATAAAATGCAGGGAAGAGAAGCAATATTGGACAGGCATAGGCAGAGGCATGTTAGTAGAACCCAGAGATAAAAAAAGAGGAATGAAGCAATTTGCCATCTTCAGTCTCTCTTTCCCCTCCATGGTTGAAATGCTCCCAAATGAAAAGCTCATGTGACTTGGTCCAGCCCAGTGTGTTGCCCTGATAATTGCACTGTTGAGAGTATCAACCATTTGGGGTTTTCTTGGCAAAGAGGAGTAAACTGAAGCAAACGGGGTAAAGTGACTTGCCCAATATCACATAGCTAGTAAGTGTGTCAGGCAGGATTTCAACTCATGAAGATGAGTCTCCCTGTTTCCAAACTCAGTACTCTGAGATCTGCTATGCCACCTAGCTGTTCTGTTTATTATAATGGGTGTTTAATAAATATTCTAGAGTGGATGAAAAGGTAACAGCAGATTCGTTGTAGGTATGTATGTTTGTAATATGCAGTTACATCTTTTATAGCTCTCACAAGTTGTTTCGTATTTGTTAGTGCCCAGTGTCAAAATCACAAAATCCCTTTCCCCATTTTTATTTATAAATCTTTCGAGTGATTGATGTGCTTAAATGATTCTGAAATACTATATGCTGGGCATTGGGGATTCAAGTACAAATCCTGAAATAATCCCTACTCACAATGAACTTATCTTTACAGGAATATGATAAACACTTTTCAAAACTGCTTCTTGAATCTTCCATTTTTGTCATAAGGAAAGATGAAGGAGGACAGGGATGAAGATCAAGCAAAAGAGATTAAGGAGTGGCCAAACAGCTAGGCAGAGAAGCAAGAGAGAGCAGCATCACAAAAATCCAGGGAGGGCAGTTTTCAGGAAGAGACAGGGTGGTCAATAGAGTCAAATGCTGCAGAGAGGTCAAAAAGGATAAGGTTAGAGGAAAAGTTTTTGAATTCAAACATAAAGAGATCATGAGCACTTTGCAGAGTGCCTGGCACATTATTTGTCCTTAATAAATACTTGTTGATTTGACTTGAATTCTTGGTGGCCTTTGAGAGCACAATTTCAGTCAAGGAGGTAAGGACAAAAGCCAATTTTTATGGGATTGAGAGGTAAGTGGGAAGAGAAGACACAGAAGCAATAAGTGTAGAGTTTTCTAAAAGTGTGATAGAACCAATGCCTACCAGAAGGTTATCCTTCCCTTTCCTGCCTCCCCCTCCCCCCACCTTATCCTAATGTGTTTTAGGAAAAGGTGACAAAGCCAGAGCTTGCTTAACCCAGTGCTAAGGCACCACATTCAAGGTATGTCTCCTTTGATCCAACTTCTTGGTAGCCTCTGACTATTATATGACTTCTTGGTCATCTAGGGCATAAATGCTCCCTTCCATAAATGGTTGGAATGCCGTTGATTGGATGGTTGTCTGCAGATCTTTGAAATCACCAAACTCTACACATTTGAACTGAATCACTTCCAATTGAAGATGAAGGGAACAGTATCTGCAAAACCCAAGTGCCACTCATCTTCGTCACCTATATGTGCTACATTAGAGGTGAATATGCCTCGTTTTCTTCAGTGACTCCTGAGTGCCTCATTTTGATCCAACATCAGATTTGAACTCGTAGGGTGATAGTGTCAGATCTTGCCCTCATTTCCACCATGAGTAAGGCATACACATTGAGTTGTTTTTTCTGTAGTGGCAATGAATTCATAACAATATCCTTGTGACTTATTTTTCAGGTGATTAGCTTGAGTTTGGAGTGTCTTTTTGTGATTATGGAATAGAGGGAAGCTAAGTGTTCTGGGCATATAGCAAATAATTGTGTTGAACTAAACTGAATTAAATTAAATTAAATTAAATTAAATTAATTGTGTTGAACTAAGCTGAATTAAATTGTGTTTGAACTAAGCTGGGTCTGTGGTCAGGCCCAGTTATAAGAACTGATGAAGTTTAGTGAGCTTCACCCAATGGCCCACATCTCCCCTACTAACTTGCCAGTAACCTAAAAATCATTAATAATAATGTCACTCCTTTGAGGTCAGAGAGAATGAGACACAGGATGTTTAACTATTGATTTGGGGTGGAGGGAGGTTCTAGAAAGTTCTGAAGCATGGAACATTGTTTTGGAAGGATACACCTAAGTATGGAAGAATAGTGGGAAATAAGGAGAAGTCAAGATACATGAAGGTACTGGGTGCCTTAAGGCCTTAGAAAAGAAAAGCAGGAGTACTAAAATTGGAGGCAGAAGAGCACCAGTGATTCACCTACTTTATAATTTTCTTTTAGGATTGGCCACTAACTTTGATCTTATTCTTATAGCCTGCTCTAAATGACCATAGATAAAATATGCTATATAAACCATCTCTATCTGGGTATTTTTATATAGTTCCATATTTTCAAAAATTCCATGCCTTTATTAGAAAATAATGTGAAGTAAAATTACAGCCTGAGGAGAGGTATGATTTCTCAACCTACCAAAATAATTTTGCTGTTAAAGCAGAAATTGATGGCATGGGTATACTCTATACACCTGTTCAACAGCTGAAGGATCAAAGAAATAAATGGATAAAGTCTATACTTAGGACCAGATCCTTCATCCAAAAATAAGTACTTGGCACCCTGTGCCAGCATCACTTGAAAAATATTCACACATGAGAACTATGGTGGAGTAGAATTTAACCTATCAGAGTAGATACATATAGTATTCTTAAACTAAAATTTAACCAGATTTTGCTTTGAGTATTTCATTACTGAAAATAGGCTGATCTCTTCTGTTGTTTTGAGAGAACTTACCTCTTAAATAATGTTTCTAAGAGTCCCTGTTTAGCTGTCCTTAGCAATGCCATAATTAATAATTGACTCCATTTACCTTATAACTTTGTGAAATGGGAGGAGGGACATAACATCCCTTCTCTCTTGTTTTAGCTAGATAAATGGGTTGTAGGAAAGAGGGGTTTCCAATATTTCAAGTTGACTAAACTGAGTAAGGGATTTATTTACAAATGAATGGGACCCTGATGACCTAAAACTGTATTCCTTATGAGTCATATTTATGAGAGTTGAGTTTTGTGTTGTGAATAAGACAGAACCCTCTTGATTCAAAACTAAGTTTTTCATTGGAAAAAAATGCATGCACACAAGTATTTGTGTATGTGTATACCTCCTTGACATTCAAATCTGGTAGAGCTTAAAATGTAGAAGTTAAGATATTTCCTTTAACTTTAAGGAGAAAATGGCTAAGGAATACATAAGAAGGAACATAGTTGTCTTGATTTTGTGGGAAATAAACCTTCAAGACATGAATCTTCTGACCTCTATTCTTTTTTACCTCATTCTTCCTTTTTTTCCAGGTGCTCGGTGATATCAAACTGCAATTTCTGTTAGCCTCTAACAATTTTGCCTTGCTTGCTGAAGCATGGCACATAGAAGGCACTTAATAAATGCTTGTTTCCTTACCTCCCTTTCTTCTTCTTTTCTTTCAGAAGACACTAATGCTATTTCACATTCTATAGGCTTCTTAAAAGCTAGCCAAAGCTGAGGCTTGGCTAAAGATTTGGGAGCAGAACGCATTCCATGTAAACAGTGAGCTTACCGGGGCCACAGCTTAAATACGAAAATGGCTAATAATACACATTAGAAAATTTAGAATTACTGTTCAGGTCCATCCAAAGGCTTGGGAATTCAGGTTTGGGACTAGAATGAAATGAAACACTCATAGACAATTTATCATTAACACAACAATGTTATTCAACAGAAGAGTGGAAAAGATTTTTAGCAAAGATCTATTCTGTGTTCAGTTGGAGGTAGAACCACTTGCCTCTTTTTTGCCAAGATGATGTTCCTAAATAGAAGGGTTTATTGACTTGCATGGACATGGAAAGTCCTTCAAGTCTGAGGAGCATTAGCTACTCACCTGCTGGTTTTTTATGCCTTAAGTGACGGGGAAGCCATGTCCAGCTTATCCTTAGTCTTCTAGACCAGAGATATCAAACGGTTTGTTCACTGCATTCCTCACTCATACACACTGAAACTGCAGCATTCCCAAGTGCAGAAGTCATGTAATTAATAATTATAAAATGTAATTGGGAAATCTTAATCAAAATAAATAAAAATAGGATATAATATTAGAATAGAATAATAGATCATGTTAAATATATGGGTTTCTAAGACAATGTACTGACTGTGGGGATCGTTATATACTGCTAAATGGTCACAGTCTCTACTTAAGTGTGGCACCTCTGCCCTAGATCATTTAAGATCATTTCAAAGATGATTTTATTGCTTCCAAAGAAAAAAATCCCAATGATTCTAGCCTATATGACAGGAACCTACTAGTCTTCTTGCCACAGAGTACTATTCAGATTAATAGTAGATATTAGTAGGTGTTAATATCCCAAGAGTCTTAAGGTTACAGCAACGGAGTCTTCATGGAGGAGGTAAAGCTAATAGAGCTGGACTTTGAGGGAAAAATGCCAGTAGTGACAGATCTATGTCTGTTCTAGTCATGCAGAAGGGAGGGCTCCTTTGCAAAGATATGGAGATGGGAAAAGACAACATGAGATCCAAGAAATACTTCAATGTGACTGCTAGAGAGTCCGTCCATGAAAAGCAATAATACAAATTAGGATTGGGAATGTAGATCTGAAGCAGACTGAAACAGATTTTTAATGTCAGGGTAGATAATTGGACTTTTTATTACATATTAATAGTATATAATAGTATTTTATTATGAAGGCATTGGAAGGCTACTTTTTTTGAGGAGGAGAGTAATATTATACATGAGTATTAATTAGAAAGACTACCTTAGCAGCAGGATGAAGGATGAATGGGAAAGAGGAGAGACTGGAGTCAGGGAGACAAAGTAGGAGGCTATTATAGGTCCAGCTAAAGACAATGGGGCCCGAGCTAGGGTGTTGACAGTATAAGGAAAGGGATAGAGAGATAAGAGAGAGATTTTTGTCAGTGCAATCATCAGAATTTAGCACAAACTGGATATGTGCGTATGGGACGAATGAATGAAAAATACATTTATTAAATGCTTATTTTATGCCAATAGCTGTGCTAAGTGTTAGAGATACACACACAAGTGAAATAGTCCCTGCCCTCAAGGAACATGGATTTTGAATAAAGGGAAACATGTATAAAAGAGGGGTAGCCAAGAAGGGATGCTTTGGTTTGAGAAGTCACAGGGATGGTGTCTCATGAAGAAGGTCATTGTCATTCCCTTTCCAATGGAAATGGCTATCCTGATTTGATCAGGATTCCAATAGTAAATGAGATGAAAGGGGATTATATTTACACATGGTAGAAGATCATATGGCAAGATAATGAAGGAGATGGAGGCATTCAAGATACCTGGGCTTCCTACCTTAGGTGACTTGGAGGATGATAACCATCAACAAAGCTGGAACAATTTAGAGAAGGTCTTGAGGAAAAGGGTCATGTGTTTTGGACATATGAAGAATGAGATACAAGGTGAAAGCACCCTGTAGACTTTGGAAATGTGGGACTGCAAGTTAATGGAGAAATTAGAGAAAGGTCATAGGGTTTAGAAGGGACAAAGTTACAGTCACAAGATTAGGGACTTCCACTTTTGGAGTCCCTTTTTTCTTGGGATTGGCACTTGAAGTTATAGGAGAAAAGAGTGCTTTGTTTCCAGAGTTTGTTAAATGAGTTATCATTATCTTTTCGAATTCTGCTTCTTTCTTTCTTCCATTCTTTAGATTCTTTTTGGGAGGGAGTGTATTCTTTTTACTTTATTCATTCCATGTTTTCATTACTTTAAAGCTTCTTAAATTTTCTACTTGTTAAATTTTTTTTATATTATTGTTGGAGAGAAATTGTAAGAGAACCCTTTTATTTCAAGGAAAAAGTATAGCAAGTTTTCTATCAGGGAATTAATTCTGGCTTGTTTTAGAAAACACATTTATTACTGTTGAAAGAGAAAATCAATTTTATGTAATACAACTGGTAAGTTTTAGAAACTATGATGTTTTAACAAAGAAAGTGATGTAGGTTCATACATGTAGTGCTAGGAAGCCCTCAGAAACCACTGTCAGACTCAGGAATGTTACACGATGTCTAGGATGTGCGGGTAATAAGCATCAGAGATGGGATTTCCATCAGGTATTCTTAATCCAGAGTGAGCTAGTACTCTTCTCACTGTACCTTAAAGCTTAGTTTGGGGCACAGTTTTAAAAATTGGGTAAAGAAATGACTCTAGGCTGCAGGAGCAAGGTAGATGGGCTAAAAGACCTCCCCCAAACTTTTTTCTTTAGTATCCCGTAATTCTGAATTTTTTTTCCTTTAACTTGTTTGGATATTATTGTATAACTCAGCTTTCCAACTAAGCCTTGGCCATTATACTGAATATGCTGTATATGCATGACTCCAGATTGGCAGAGAGAATACTGAGCAGGCCTTAGTCCTCTGGGCTTGTGTGAGAAGTGGAGTTGATATGAGAGTTTTGGAAAGCAGCTTTTCTTTTGTTGGAAAGTCATATAGTCCAGATTCTCATGGAGAGTGACTCCAGACATATGAACACACACACACACATATGAGCAGATCGATTTTCAAAGTTTCTCTAAGACTTCTGAAGTTTTCTTCAAGCCAGGGAAACTCAAGATGCCTCTTCAATTTGTCTCTCTAGAGATCTGGGGCAATTTCCATTGGGTGAAAATAGAGCTTGTCTCTTGGTTGAACAAAAAATTCATTTGTCTCCTATCTAAAGAGCTCATTCATTGTCTATTTTCTGGTTTATTCTAATTTGTGTAATGTCTCTTAACTTTTTGCTATTTACTTAGATAAATGATTTTATTCAATATTTGTCATTTGTGATAATTTTTTTGTGAAACCAGTATTCAGAAGGAAGATGTTAACTCTCTCTCCTTAAGAGCAATCAAGGAAATAGTCTTATTGTTTTGAACCTATTGCATCCAGATGAGTAATATTTAGGGATCCGACAGATGTAAATCTAGTGCTTTACAACTCTGCAAAGAAGGGAGGAAAGAACACCTAGTCTTGTAATATTTGGGGGATGAGGTGAGGTTCATCTATTCCCCTCCTTTGGCTGCGCTTTTTTCCTCTCTCTTGAGTCTTGAGTCTCTCTTGGGACAAGAGTCCAGACTTCAGATCACATCTATTAATGACTCTGAGGAACTACATTTAGACAACCCATGTGGACACACATCTTTCATGGAGAGCAGAAACCTAAACGGTTACCATGCACAAACATCATTTTTTAAATAGTTTTAAATTCCAATATTTTTACATGACAATTTATTTTTATTTCTTTATTAAAAGGGAGAATTCTATATACAGGAAGCTTAGTTTTGATAACACTGACCGAAGGAGTTCCAAAATGAATTTGATTGCAAAGAATAATAAATCAATTTCAAACTCATTAAATCTACAAAGGAGAGATTCTATTCCTAGGCATTGAAATATTCATTGTAGCGGTCGTCCATGCTTTTTCTGTCTGTGAATGTTTTTTATTCGTGTGCACATACATAGGTTTTTAGGAAATGAATCAATTTTAGAAAGAATTAATACTAAAAAACAAAACAAAAAGCAGGTGGCATTTCCTACTCACTTACATGATATTAGCTATCATCGTGTATGATAGAGTTCTTTTTTTAGGAGGCATTGGCTATACTAGAATTCAGGGAATTCATCCCACTTCTTTAGTGATTTTAAACATATTTACATGTGTTTATTATGTTTATTTCACTAAGTAACATAATTTTCACCTCCCTCCAAGAAATCTAAGGTTTTTCTCTCCCCCTAGATGTGTTATCATAATTGAAAGAGACAGAGAAATTGAGAGAATATTATTAGTCAAGATTATTATTTTATATGTAGTAGATTGGCAAGTCTTTTAAGGAAACCAAATTTGAATGCAAATGTTATCTTGAGTATATTTTTAACATGTGCTATTATTCTAAAACAATTTTAAATAGGATTGTAGAACATACAAAATATTATTGCTTTCAGTGTCAACAAGTTACTTTGTTCGCTTCAAAGATAACATATTTGCAAAATGTAACTTAATATATGCATTTCCTCCCCACCTCCTTCCCCATCAGATATTTGTTTCCTTAGCCCACTTCCTCAATTGGTAATGAAGTCAACTTTCAAAATCCATTATTTCTGATTTATAGAATAGACAATTCTCTATATGACTGCCCAAAGCTATTAACGTCTTTCTCTGCAGTGCATGTGTGTGGGTGAATGTGTGTGTGTGCGCGCCCCTTAAGTGTTCACATAAGACAAGTTAAGCTTTTGGATAAATAGTGATTGCATCATATCCTTCTGGTGGCATCGTGCGGGCTCTCGCATGGGTTTCACAGTACAGTTGTCCTTCCACAAAGAAGTAACCTTTCTGTTTGAGGTTAAGGTTACAGTCGGCACACACGAAGCACTCTGGATGCCTGTACTTATCACGTGCCTTCACCACAGCCCCACTGTTGATAAAAACAAAGAAAAAAAAATAAATCTTATGGGGCCGGGGGAACCCTACAGTTAGGGTGGATTCTGTTTTTATTATGAGAAGAGAAACAACTGGCCTCCAGCTGTAAAGAAAATCACACCCAGCTGTGCAACTGGAGACAGTTGTCAGAAAAGACCCAAGATAACGCTAGCAAATGATCAATCCCCAGGTTTAAGGTTTCTGTTTGATGTTTGATGCGATCATTGGAATTAATTACACTCAACAAGTAATTTGTCCTTTTTAATTTTTTCTCCCCTAGTTGCATCTCAGATTGCTAAAGAAATGTTTTCTTGGTGGCTTCCCCACCCCTCCAGTTCTTTTGAAAGAGAGACATTGATAAGAAAAACACTAAAACACCTTTGGATGAAATTCTAATTCTGACTAAGGATGTATTTGCAAAACAGAAATCTTTCTATTGGGCACTCATCTGTTTTCCTCCTGCCCTTCCACATGAGATACAAACTGTATTCATGCAACAAAAGTATTTGCCACGAGTGACCTTTTCTTTTACTGTGCAAACAATTTATTCATGTTTTCAAAACAGACATGCTCTTGTTGCCACTATACACTATACGTTGTAATTACTGCTTTTGTCATCATGTATCTCTCCCTTCCTTCCCTCATGATTATCTTCATTTCCCACAATCACTCTCAACCACCTAGTAAAGGATGAATGGCAGGATGGTTAAATGGGTGAAGTAATAGGGAAGGTACCTATAATATCTAAGAGAGAAGCTAATTGATTCTGTTGGACATGTCATCTAGGGTAATCTCATTGCCAGTGGGGCTCCTTTGACATTAAAAACCCTTAGGAGAGAATGAACACTCCTGATGAAACCCAAATTGACTTATATTTTAATATATGTATTTTTTAAATGCTTGTTCAAAAGATGATGTGGCTTAATTACCGAACTGTTCTCATAGAAGTTTCTGAAGGGGAATGAAAAAGGATTCTAGGCTATGTTAGCTTTCAAAAGCAGAGTGTTCCTTAAAGCAAAGTTTATGATCATGAAATATGAGGCTAAAAATCCCTTGGAACCAGTTTTTAAAAATGAGGCTGCTGCATCTCTGAAATTTTAGTGGAAGTCAAAATGATTGATAGACAAATATTCATTTTACACAGGAACACATTTCACACATAGAAATAAGGTTGTGTTAGCTTTTTGTGCAATGATTTTAGATTTCTGGCCATATATTGTGAATTTAGAAAGAGAGCAGCAACAGAGTGGACAGAGTTAGAAAAACCAAGGTTAAAATGCCGTATTTGACAACTACTGGCTGTGTAACCTTGGGCAAGTCACTTTGTCCCACTGGGTTCCAGGCAACTCTCTAAAATTAGAAATTGTAAATAGGGGGTTGAATAGAGGAAATTTTCTCACAATGAGTTCTCTATACTCATGAAAGTAGAGGTCCAGAACAAAACTAAACCTAACCAAACTGAACAAGCTTCCTAAAATATTACTTGTTTCTTTTCCTATTTGCATATAATTGGATACTTTGAGTTATAATTTCACTGTACCTGTAGCCCTTCCCATGATGCAAAGAGCAGCTCTTCTAAATCTCTTGTGGGTAGCCATGGCCAAGAACAAACAAAAAAAACCCCCAACACTTAATGGGTCAGCCTTTAGGTGAATCTAGCTAGGTAATTCTTCATATTTTTCATCCTGAACTTGATGCCAATCCTGCCATATTGCCTTCAAGAGCCAAGAGTCACTTCTATGATAAGCATCAGAGAAGGGTTGTAGTGAGGATACTTGGTAAGTATAATTTATAGGCAGCTAGGTCATGCAGTGGAAAGAATGCACACATTGCTCCACCTGGAGTCAGAGAGGCCTGAATATGAATCCAGCTTCATATACTTTCTACCTGTATGGCCTTGGGGAAATTATTTAACTTGTGCCTCAGTTTCCTGAACTGTAAAATTGGGGTAATTATAATACCTACCTCCAGAGCTGTCATGAGGATAAATTAAAACATTTGTAAAGTGCCCAGAAAACCTTAAGCATTATGTAGATTTTAGCTATCATTATTATAATACAAAGTAGAAAAAAACCACAAAGAATTTCTCTGAAATTTGGATCAGAAGCATACAGGTCAAAAAAGAAGACTTACACAATGCCACTTCCACATTTGTCACACAGTGGCATCTTTTGTCCACTCCCAGCACCTGCATAAGCTTTTGTGACAGGGGCTCTTACACTCCTTGTCCCAGCAGGACGATCATCTGAAAAAAACAAAGAATTCCTTTTATGGTATAGGAGCAGTTGTACAAATTCAGTACTGAAAACACTAGCTGCTATTAAATGTTTTTAAATTTTTCATCTCCAAATTCTCTCCCTCCCCTCAGTCCTTCCCCAACCCGTCAAGAAGTAATGCCTTTGTCTCCTCAAAGTTCAGATTTTGATTTTTCCTTAGTTGTTGATTAAAATAGATCTTAAAATTTTATTGGCTCTTTCATTTTTCCTCTTCTTTCCTCTCTTTTCCTTTTCTTCCTTTCTTCTTTCCTTCTCCCACTACCAACTGTGACCAATAGCAGATGGACATAGAAACAGTTGCTCACCAGGTTCATCCACTAAATCCTGGAGCACTCTAAAAGAGCCTGATTGGCGAGGTTGAGTAGGGCCATCCCGATTGTCCTGAAGCATCCTGTATACATCTGACTGAGGAGGCACAGAAGCTGTTGATTCACTAAGAAAAAAGAAAAAAAGAAACTGAAGTTAAAGGGGGCATTAGACATGTGAAGCAGGGTAGCCATGAGGGATGCTTCAATAAGGAATGATCATCGAGATACTAGCAATTCCTGAATGGTGTATGTTAATCACCATCTTCCAAGTAAGCCCACGTAAGCAGCAAAATGTAATGTGACCTCATATACCTTGCCTAATAATGTCATCCAATAATCAACTTATCCATTCCCCAAAAAGCTTTGGAGAAAGGTTTTGTTACTGGGAAATGTCATGATGGAGACACAAGATGGAAATTGTCAACAAAATTCTGACCACATTTCAGATCAGGATGTAAATGAATGAAGCCTATGGAAAACTGGTAGAATCCAAGCTTTGGAGAGACCTTAGAAGTTAGCTAGTCTAATCTCCTTCCAATGAAAAGGCAGAATGGTCTAGTAGAGAAAACAAAGGAGTGGTTATCAGACGATCTAAATTTAGATTTCCATTTAGGTGATGTTACCTTAAGCCAAGGAACAACTTCTTTTTGGTCTCAGATTCTTCCCTTTTGTAAAATGTGGTGAATTAGACTAGACTGGTCTCTGAGATCACTTTTGTCTTAATTAGGTCTATTACTCCTTTCTACAAGGCTTTGACTGATAGACAATTAATGTTTGAATATTTCCAATAATGAGAACTCATCATTGCATATTCTAGTTCCTATTCCAATGCCAGGCTTGCTCATTCTAGTTCCAACTGTTAGAAAATTCTTATAGTGAATTAAATCTACCTTATTATATAGCTTTAGTTTCATAAACATTCATTAAATATCCACTATGTGCAGGGCACTGTGCAAGGTACTAGGGATATACCTATGAGTATGCTGATAAATATTTAACAGTTGGCAATCTGAAAAAAAAAAGTACCCACAAAGCACTTTCAAATCTAATCTACCTTATTAACATTTTCTCCATTGCTTTCTTAAGCCAAAAAATCAATAAGACAATAAATCAAGCTCTGATTTGTGTGTTCTGAGATGTAAATGCTCATATTGAAATAGAGCTGGCTCCAGTATACCACTGGATAGAAGGGCAAAATCAGGCACAGTTCCCTACCTCAAAATGCTTAAAGAGGGGGCATAAGACCTGCACAAAAATAGCTACAAAGCAAATGGCAAAAGAAGATCAAAAGTGAGTTCTGTAAAAAAGTGCCATGAAAAAGGGATATATTCTCACTTGGGGGAATCAATCAGGAATGCTTCATGGAGGTGGTGGGTTGCGAGTTGGGCACTGAAGAAAAGGGAAATCTTTCAACAGGGAGAGAGGGAAGCATCTTCCAGGTAAGGGGGAAAAACATGAGTGTAGAAACAGGAGAGGGAAAAATGGAGTGGTGAGTAGTCCAGTTGGTGGGATTTGGAGTAAGTATATTAACGGAAATAGCAAGAGACATAGTTTATATGGTAGGTTCCAGCCAGATCACAGAGGGCTTCAAATGCCAGGCTAAGAAGTATAAATTTTATTTGGGCAAGGAATAACCAATGGCTTTAAAGTGGGTGGCCATGACATTATCAAAATAGTGCCTTGGAAAATGACAGGCTGGAGTGTGAAAGATGTATGGGAAAAACTGGCCTGGGAGGAAAATCGATGAAGTAATTTGAATTATTCAGAGGAGAAGTAATGAGGACCTAAACACTGGAGTAATAGCAGTGGAAACAAGGGAATAGATTTGAGAGAGAACTATAAAATGGAGTCAATAGCATTTTGGATGTGAGGGAGCTGGAGTTGGTTAGGGAGAAAGGGAAATCATTTGCTGGTCCGATGTTGTCATCTGGAACAACACAGAATAAATTCCTCCCCTCTTACATGTGGCAGATCTTTAGGCCAAACACCTTGAACTGTTGCCTCAACCATTCATCAAGGGATGTGGTTATGTCTTACATTATATTGTCACAACTAGATTTCATGTTTCACCTGGAATCTGCCCATCACAGAAAGCATTGGGAATTGCTTAATCTGAATTGCAGCCTCAGCATTGACTTTTAAAATATTTTTAAATTAGGTTTGTCTCTGCCATCATGCCAACGGACGAAGGAAGACAGCCTAATTGATAGTAGAGAAAATTGCCAGGTTTGAACACTGCCATGTTTGTACCTATCTTTCTGTTTTTCCCTGTCCTTTCTGTCCCTCAGCAAGGAAACATCTAATCCCACATTTAGGTCCTCAGTTTCCCCTTATTGTTACTTAGCTGACCAGTAGCCACTAGAACTAATTTCTTTTCCTCCCTTATATATCCTTACCTTCCATCTTAGAATCAATATCATTTCAAGCCTTGGATGTGGACCTTACAGAAGTGTAGGGTTTTTCTGCTTTCCTTGAAGAAAAGTAACTCCATTCATCCTGTGGCATCATGGCCTTATCTAAATCCTAGGACTTACAGTGCCCATGTACCATAAACAACTCCAATCTTTTGTGATGGGTTATGTACAAAAGAACATTGGTTATTATTTTAGGTCTTGGATCTCAGGACTGTCTGTTAGGGGGAGAAAATATGTATTGTTTCATTTAAGCATGAGTATATTTAATTTCTCCATTTTTCAAAGAGAACAGAGAATCTCATGATATCTCCTCTAGAGTAACTTCCTGTTTGTAAAAATTCTGTAGCAAGCAAAAATGAAAAAACAAAACAAAACAAAACATTAACAATTGTCTCAAGAAAGCTTGGTTAGCTGCACACATTTCTAAAAATTATGCCTCTCATTTTTAAAGATGTCCATTTTGATTGTAACACACTTAAAAATGATATAGAGCTAAATTCTTGTTTGATTAGGATCATCTGCCATTAGAACCAACAGCATACTATTGAGGCAATGAAGCTGTTCTTTAGAAAAATATTGTAAATTCTTTTTGCTTTTGAAATAAGTATAAAAGCTCTTGACCAAAAAGCCAGGCAGCTGGTACAGAGGCAGGCAGGACAATGCATTTGAAAGAGCCCTGGGTTCTAGAGTTTCAAGATCTGATTTCAAATCTTGATTCTATGGCCTTAGGCTTATCATTGCTTTGGACCTCAGTTACCTCACGAAGAATGAGGAGATTGAGCTCAATGGATTCTGAGATCCCACCTACGATATATGATTTCTATACATACAATCTATAATTTTGACAGCTTACGATCATATAAAATACTTAGACTAGAAGTCAGTTTTGCCATCATTAGCATTTTTTAAAAATAAAATTTAAAATTCCAAATTTAAAAATGTGTATCTTTAAAAAGTTTAATTGTCTGATTTATAAATACAACCTTTCTGCCCCCAAAAGCAAAACCCTTATTTTCTTCTCTTTTGTCGAATGAAGGTGCTTTGATAATGTACAATAAAGGATGAGAAGTAAAACAGGAATTGATGGTAATACAATATTGTTACTATAACATTGGGTGCTGAAAGGGACTGTAGAGCCCAACCCTCTTATTTTATGGAGGAGAAAACAGGAGACCTACAGTAGTTACGTGGCTTGCCCTTGATCAGACAGGTTCTGACCCCAAATCTAGCAATCTACATTCAGGGCTTTCACAAACATTTGCTCATTTGGTCTTCACAGATATCTCATTTTGGACTGTGTATAAAAGTCCATCACTAGAATCTGATACCTGCATTTCAGTCATTGGATTAGACAAATGTTTGTTGACGATCAGCAACATATTTCGATTTTTATCTTTTCTATTTCTTCCAATATCTTTCAATTTCAGAAAACGTGTACAAGTCAGCGTTAAGACACACCATCACACAAGACATCCTCCATGCGTTTTAGTCAACGTGCTCATAGTCCATGCGGGCACTGATTACCTCATTGGGGGTGTTTCCCCCAGGGCTGTAGAAACCTGACCCTGCAGAGTTTCCATAATATTGTCATCTGAGTATAACTGCATGGGTGTATTAAACTGAGCATGAACAATCTTCACACCAGGAAGTTCCATTTCCAAGGGAATGTTAGGGGCCATCTTGGCAGCAACTTTCAAGTCACCTGGGCAAATAGTGCTAACCGTACTGACAGATGAAGGGGTGCTACGTCCGCTGCCACAATCAATGCCGGAGGGAGTGCTGCATCCACTGTGTTAATATTAACCCATTATGGAAAGACGACCCAGGAAATCAGGGTATACAGACACAAGGCAAAATAAAGAACATATGCAAAGAGGTTAAATAATATCAAAGAGAAAGAAAGAGGTGAATTGTAGCAAAACAGGAAAGCAAAAGTATATTGATTCCAGCCAAATCTCACTTTTTTTTTTAAAAGGAAAGGGTCAAAAAAAAAAAAAGAGGAACAATTAAGGGAAAAATTCTATGCCTTCAAGATTGAAAATGGAAAATTAATTACATCAGAGGAGACTACTGTGTGACTATCAGGGAGAAGATGAGGTCTGAACCTGTGATTTATTTAGTTTGAGGTACTTCCAGGGGAAACTCTCTTCACAGATGCAGATTTGTTATTCATCTGGGAATTATGGATTTAGAAAGCTGGTGCTGAGAGATTGTCACTTGCCCTTGGTTACACAGCTAGTATGGGCCAGAAGCAGGATCTGAACTAGAGGTCTATCTGAACAAACCTCAAAAGAATTGCACACCTCTGTTCAGAGTACAGGCAATGAAAACCAATGCCATCAAACTGCTCTTTTTTAAAATTTAGGACAAATATTTTAAACAATCTTTTGTATAAAATTAAACTAAAGAGGGATTATGTGCAAGGTCAAACAGGCTGGACATTCTTTTGCAATTCTGAATTGCCACATTTAAAGAACAAATAAATAATCTTCACAAGTAGTTGCTAAGCAGAGCAGGCAAGAAAATCTGTTTAAGGGACTAAGTTATGGTTTATGATTTTTGAAAAAAAGAAAAGAATTATCTTCCACTTGGGCAAGTCCGATGCAGTTAGGTTGTTAGTTCCTGAATTTTAGGATGTTCTGAAGTAAGGTATCTTTTAAAACTTTTCTCTTTAAAATTAGACAATACAGTTTTATTTGCAGTTGTATTACAATTTGTTTAGATTTTTTTTAAACTAAGAGTGTCTTGCGACTTTTCAATTTTGTAAAAATGTGGCTTTCTTTGAAGATTTTTCTGTTGAAGCTACAGTGTTATTTCATAGAATTCCACTATCAGAGTCAGAAGATTTCGAAGTGGTAGAGACTTTAGAGACTATAACTCCCCTCCTTCTACTTAGGCAAGTTAAGTCCAAGGGAAGTAAGACAATTTGCCATGGTCACATAGGTAGTAATTATTACAGCCATTCTAATTCTAATTCTAAATCCAATGCTCTTGCCATGATATCACACTTTTCTTATATCACAGGATCATCAAATCATAAATTTAGTTTTAAGGGACCTTAAAGGCTATCTAGTCCAACTTCTTCATTTGACAGATGAAGAATCAAGGCCCAGAGGGTTTAAGTGACCACTTGGATGCTAACAGAGTCAGAATTTGAACCCAGAACTTCTGACTCCAAATATAGTACTCTCTCCACTGTACCAAATTGAATGATTTCCTTTATATATGTGTGGTTTTTTACATGACATTTATGCAGGTTCATCTAATTTCAAGTAAAACTTCCCATGTCTTACAAACAAATGAAAATCAAAAGAAAACAGCAATTAATTGAATTTCTATTCACTAAACAGGAAGTGCTCATTGTGTGCTACTTCCTGAAAAATCCAGGCAAAATTGAAAATGAGGAGACAATCCCCATATTCAATCAATAATCAATCAACACATATTAGGAATCTACTACATGTTAGGGACTTCACTAAGCACTAATTATTCTTCAGAGCCAGGCAAGAAGAGAGACAAGGAGTCAGCCCAAATCTATATAGCAAATCTAGCAGAATGCAACATACTAGGTGCTTTTAGAAGGGAAGCACCAAAGTACATTTTATGAAGAAAAATATCCCATGAAAGGATAAAAAGAAGACCTATTCACAGATGTCAGTAGCAATGAACAGCTTACTGTTAATATAAATATTTTGTATGATTGCCATTTGGGTTGTTATGCTCAATGGAATTCATATCTCACAATCAATATTTTCCCAGGAACTATGTTCAAAGCTTTTGATTTCTCTACTATTAGAGCTATGAGGGTACTGCTTAATCTTACCAGCAAACCATAAATTGAAGAAGCATCCTGGATCTTTGGTTAATGTTAATAATAAAGAAAATTAATTTAGATTTGTTCATTCTGTAAAGCTATTCAATGGCATAGTGGAATGAGGTGTCTTAATGGGTCCAGAGACTCAGGTTTTGGTTTCAATTGTAATATTTACTAGCTCTGTAACTTTAAGGAAGCCATTTAATTTCTGCCTCAATTTCCTTTAAATTCCTATAAAATGAGAATAATTATATTCCTGAAAGCACTAACTAATAATGGGACAATTAATGTTTACAGTGAGTGGATAGATGGCATGATGGATAGATGTTTAGCCTTGAAGTCACTTTGTCTTGCCTCCAACATATAGTGAGTGAGTGACTCCAATTGACAAATCATTTAATTTCTTATTAAGTATCCCAGACAGTTTTCCAAGGTTAAAAGTTGTGGAAAAGATCTGCATTGAGAGGGAAAATTCTTTGCCAGGACTTCCCTTTGCAAATGAACTCACATAGGGCCAGTGCAAAAATATGATTAATACTCATAATTCATAAATGTCTATCATTAATCAGATGATATGAGAAACAAATGTAAGTTGGGAACCCTGACCTCAGTTTGATCTTCTTTATTGCTTAGAAATTAGAGAGATAATAATTTTCATTTGTTCCATGTAGGAACAGTTTAAAACTGGATTAACAAAATTGATGATGAATGTGATATGCCCCGCCAAAACTCAAATGGTACTCTGTACCTGGGGCTATCTCAAAACCGTATAAATAATAGGACTGGTATTTCCAAATCCTTATAGCCTGACTTGTCTTGCTAGAGGATCTGGGGTAGAAGTTCTCTGTGGTCTGATTCAGGCATGGCCATTACAGAGAGACATCAGCTTGCCAAATTGTTAGCTTTGGAATCCTTAGATCAATGGTCGGCAACCTTTTTGGCCGTGAGAGCCATAAACGCATGGGGAAGGAGGAGGATGGAGGCAGAAGGCGCTGGAATATGGGGCAGGGGCTGAAAGGCCCCCCTGGAGCACATCCTGGGGCTCTGCCCTGACTGGCCAGTCAGGAGGTGGAGCCAAATATTGCTGACCCCTGCCTTAGATAGTTGGTTTAAGCCTGGGAAGATCTGCCTCTAAACTGCGAACTAATTTTACCTTCACCAAGAAGAGTTTGGTTTGACAGCTCTGGTAGCTTCTTCTAAGTTGAAAAGGTTATGGAGATTGTTTAAAGCCATTTCTACATGAACCAAGCAATCAAGGAAATGAATGAATAGATGCCAAAATTCCCCAATGCCTGGAATTCTCCTCCCCTTTCATCTCTGCCTTCTGGTCTCTCTGCCTTCATTCAAATCCTAGCTAAAACCTCACTTTCCCAGATAACTCTTAAGTTTAGACTCTTCTCTCCATTATTTATTTCTAATCTATCCTGTACATAGCTGAATGTTGGGGATTGTGCACCCCTTGAGAGCAGGGACTATTTTTTACCTTTTTTTGTGTGTCTTAGCACAGTGTCTGGCACATACTAGGTATTTATTTAAGTGCTTATTGGCTGACCAATTAGATGAGGTGAAGATAAAGATGGGATGAGGATGGGAATAGTAATTCTCTTGACGTGAGTTTGCTGCAAATTTTACCAAATAGAATCATTGCAACATTAAAAAGTCTTTCAAACAACTTTGGAAGAACTCTGGTCCATGGCAATGGTTGATAATGCAGTATGCTACCCACCTCCTAAAATCCATGAATACTGTAATGGTGGTGGGAAACTTACTTTTAACATTTCTGGGTGTGCCAAGGATCACCTCATGAACTAGAAAAATAGGTAGTGATGAGTCTTCTCTATCCTATAAAGAGGGACAGCTACCTTCCTTGGGATGCCTAGAGCCTCCTTCTCAAATTCCTTTGGGAGCAATCTTTCATAATTCTTTGTCTCAGCATATATGTGTGTATATATATATGTATATATACACACATATATAATATACTTTTATAAATAAATGAACATTTTTTGGAATTAGATGCTTTTAGACCCATTTTGCATATGAGTTGATTGAGGCAGAGATTAAATGATGAGCAGAGACATACAACTGGTAAGTGGACTGAGGCAAAATTTAAACTCAGGTCTTATCATCTCCAGTTCCAGTATTCTATTTACTATACTACCAAGCCGCCTTAAAGATCATCAACTCCAACTCTTTTATTTTACTGATGAGGAAACCAAGTCTGATATGGGCTAAGTGACTTGCCACCCAGGTAATAAGTAACAGAGCTGGGAGATCATACTTACATTCTTTGATTCTGTGTCTTGTACTCTTTTTTTTTTTTAAACCACATAACTACTGCTAAGTTGTTTGAAGGCTGGTTTAAAAAAGTAAAATATACTTGTTTATTTTAATTAATTCTATTAGTTGTCATCTGTAGGATTGACTAGGGAAAATAGTCGGACACAGAGAAAGACCTGGTAGAAGTGAGTTGAGAAACAGGAAGGCAGAGACAAGGGGACAGTGAGGAATGAAGAAGACAAAGGGGCATCTGAAAAATTGGGAAAGTTTGGGGAGGAGACAATGGAGTTCTCCTCCAAAGCCACTGCATTAGTTTCTCAAATATTATTTGTTAGAATAGATCATTTCTACCCCTTGTTCCTGTAGTGGTACTTTGGCCTGTGTTGGGAAAAATCCATCTTCCTCTTTAAGGAGATAGTGAGGCCTTGATTATAACCAAAGAGTTTCTGTGGCATCATGGAACCCATCAACAATACTTTGGTCCTATTTCTGGTTGTTTGATCAATCAACTGAGAAGAAAAAGCTTGAATTATAAGAGTCACTGATCTCCCTTCACTTCTCAAGGCCTCAACACAAGGAACTGGCAGTTCCCATTTTGGATATAGTATAGTTTTCCAAAAGACATTTGAAAAGACTGTACCAACTCTAAATAGTTCACCTCTCTATTGGATAGTCACCGCTGTCAAGGCATTCAGCCAAGCCTGTTAATGTGTAAATTATTCTATCACTCAATCCAACCCAATCCATTTAATTTGAAGTTTAAGCCTCAAATCCTCTTTTTATTCGTTTTCTTGAGCCTCCCTTACCATCCCTCTTTCATATTAGCAATCCATTGTAACAAATACTAATTAAATATGTATTAAAATGTGCAAAGTATTGTGGGTATTTAAATGATCTAGAAAAATGCAAATTTTTAAAAATGCTTTTAAAGCAGGGGCTAGAGCTACTGGTAGGTGGGTCTGGGCAGAGGGCCTCCCCTGAGAAACCTGAAATATGGCTAAAAGGTATGGAAATGGATAGGGTTATATTTATAATGGTATGAAAATCCTCCTTACTGTGTAAATAAAAGGTTTCCTATTTTCATGATTATTTAATTATAACATAGTTATTGTTAGATGTAATATATTTAATAGCCAATAAACAATATACTAGATAAATAATTATTTTAATAATATAATAATAATGACTAATGATCTATTAGTTGCCATCTCTAGGATTGAGCAAGAAAAAGGGAGAACATGAGGATATGGAGAAAAGCTTGGCAGAAGTGAGTTGAGGAAACAGGGAGGTAGAATACTTCCTGGCTTCCCTACAACTTTCAGGGACATGTTTCCCTTTTCATTTTTGGCTGGGCTTTTCTGCCCTGGTGCCATGTGGATTGTATGACTCAGAAGGTCAAAGGATTCTGGATACGGTCCCCAAATTAGCAAGTGCATTAGTCAAAAATATCTATGTTGATGGCTGAAAATTGCATAGCTCCATAAATGCCAGCATTTTCTCGTGGAGCAGGTTATAGCGATGCTATAGCAAACATTTTCCCCCTTTAAATAAGCTTAAAAATGAGCCCATGTCACTCATAGGCAATATCAGAAATCCTAAAATCACACTCCTCTGGTAATTAGTAAGAATCAGTTAAAACCAGCATGCATTCCCTAGCGCACACTGGTAAAGCTTATGACCTGCTTCGGCCTGGGAGTATGAAAGGTTTGGGCCGAATATTGTGCTTGTGTTCAAAGTAGTTCACATCCTGCAAAAACAAAGGATTAAAAAACAATAGCACAAAGAAAATCAGCAAAGATTTATTTTCAGATGTAATCGAGTGAACACAAATTTTGTCGATAGGTTCCTCAAGTATCTAGTTTGGGAAACAATCTGTTATTAAAATGATAAATCCTGAAGAGAAGTCATGAATTCACTATGGCTATGGGAAGGACCATGCAGCAAATTTCTTCATCACATCCAGATGTTCAAGAGTTCTTGAACAACAGAGTAGAGCTTTGGGCGGATATTTATTCAAGTGTCTGATCTTATCTGACTTTTTGAAGAAAAGAAAAGAAAAAAAAGAACAGCAAGAGCTGGACTTTTAGATGCAAACAGAGTGGTAACATCACCATCAAAAACATTCATGGACAGAAGCTGAGTCAATACTTACCTTTGAGGTGAACTAGGAATAAGACCCCGTAGCTGTCCATGCAGTGCATCTTGAATATTGCCTGAAGAATAGAGCCCAATTGGCGAATTATAGGAGGAGCTCACTACCTGCCTTTTGTCATCGATATTTGCTGCGGCAACAAAAGGCTGTGCCCTTCTGTTGTGAGCGGTACCAATAGGCTTGAATTCCTGTATGTGTTGGGCAGACAAAATACACAGAGCCACAAATACACAAAGCGGTTAATGAGCAAAAATCGATAGCTGGGTGCTTGTTAATCTCATAATCCATTATGGCATTCATGGACTGATTTGAGAAGCAATTAGGCATCAAAAAATGCTGTTATTTTCCATAATATTTCACCTGGTAAATAGGAAAATCCAGTGCCACTTAGACACCTAATAACTAGAGGGTAAACTGAAAGTGATATGGGTACAACAATCATTCAGCTGCTGCATTATTTTTCAGTGCTCTATAAACTTCTTCCACATGTACAATTCTAAGGAAATTGTATGTGAAGAATTTGGATCATTCCTATACATAAAAGCCCAGTGTCCAGTCATTTAATAAATGGAAAGCCTATTGGTATAAATTTAAGTATCTTTTAAAAACCAGTTGAAGTGGGAGAAAAATTGTTGGATTTGGAGTCAGAGAATTTGGGTTGGAATTCTAGTGCTATCTCTACCTATGTGATCTAAGGCAGGTTACTAACTTTTCAGGGTCTCAGTTTTCTTATCTATACAGTAAAGGAATTAGATCTCCTAAGGCTCCTTCTAGTTCTAGTTTTATGATTCTCTAAACTATCATTAATTATAGACCATTTAAATTCACTAAATTCTTTATTCTAAATAAGAAGGTTCAGTTTCCCAGACAATTTAGAGCAGTGGTTCCCAAACTTTTTTGGCCTACCTCCCCCTTTCCAGAAAAAATATTACTTAGCTCCCTGGAAATTAATTTTAAAAAATTAATAGCAATTAATAGGAAAGATAAATGTACCTGTGGCCATCACTGTTCCCCCTGGATCGCTGCAGCACCCACCGGGGGCGGTGGCGCCCACTTTGGGAATCACTGATTTAGAGTAATTGGTATTTCCTTTAGTGGTTTTAAAGTTTGAGGTGGAGGGAGGTAGGGGGAGATGAAAAGTTTAAATTAATGTCTCAGTAACAGCCCTCTTATGTTAACAAAACGGCAGTTTTAGTGCTACTTTTATAAAGCTGTTTTGTGTTTCAGCTCCAACCTTGGAACATTTTTTGAGAAACATTGTACATCTATCAGAATACCTGAAGGATTGTACATTAGAGATAGCAGCGTAGGGCATTTCACACAATGCATCAGCATCTAAACAAACAAACGGATGAGCCTTGCTTTGACAATTCTGTAATTGGGATTTGAGTTGGTATCCTTTTCTCAGAGGAGCGATTTGATTTGTGGGAGCTTATTCCTTTTCCCTTCTAGAGCCATGTTGTTGTTATTTTCTTTCAAAGCAGAAGGAAATCATTAAAACCTAAGGGAATGCTGCAATGGATGGAAGCCAGTTCCCATGACTAAATCTTCCCATTCTGGCAAAATTAACAAGATAAATCTTTATAAAAATATTTTCATTCATACATTTTAAGTAGATAGTAACTTCATCTACTTTTGGGCTGATTTTGTGTTGCAATGTGTTGCACAAGTCTGCCAAATGTTTGAAAAAATATGTGATTAATCCAAATTGGGACATTTTGTCATGGGAGAAAAATCACTTTGCTGTCACATTAAGCTGTAGTGGGACTCTTAGCAACATCCTTTCTCCTTCTTGTCATGGGAGGCCCTGAAATCTCCCAGACTCTCAGATGGCTGTGGAAGGGATAGTGACTTATCTGCTGGAAATGAGAGGTTCTCTTCCCTGGATTTAAAAACAGAAGTACTGTGCTCTGAAAATACCATGGATGTATGTCTGACAGGAAGGATGGGAAGGGAGCTGGGAGTTGCTTCTCCTGGCTATCTCTGAATGCCCTCCGAACCCCTTTGACAATACACTGTCTGTATTTTTAGGAGACCACTCAGATGATGGTTTTTCCAGTAAGTAACTCAATATACTAAGGAGTTCAGTTTTAAATGAAACCTTTTTGAGGACTTGGACTGCACTAATTTTTGCTTCTTTGTCTCCCTAGCATCTAATATGGTGATTTGAACTTATTTTAGGCCTGTATCTGTTAAATCACCTATTCACAGAGCTCCCAGTGAGGTGACTCCCTCCACCAATGGAGACTGGTAACCATAAGCATCTTTTAGACTTGGAGAGTTGTCTGGGGGCCCTGAGAGATTAGGTGACTTGCTCAGTTGGTACTGGAACCAGAACTCGAGCTCATCTTTTTTTCCTAACCTCAAGGTCAAATCTCTATCTATATTGCCACGATCCACTTGATTACTAATTTAATCTACATTAAAGCATTAATTCAAATGAATAATTAGATGTAATTTAAGGCAGTTTCTGAGTCCCAACCCCTCTAGCACAGTAAGCACACAATTCCTTAACACATCCAACTCCAAAGAATTCATCTTCCACCTTCTTTGGCCATGTAAGAGGAATAGTAGATAGAATATTGGGCTTTGAATCCTGAAGACCTGGGTTCAAATCCTGCCTCAAACCTTTACTGTGTATTAACCTGGGCAAATCACTTAACTTCTATGCATCTTTTTCCTTAGCTATAAAATGCAGTGGTGTAGACTTGGTGGTTTTTAAGTTCTCTTCTAGTTCTAAATGATCTATGTATAGTCCTTAGGACTTCTAGACCTTGCCAACTCATGGCACTGTACTGACTACTAGGAAAAAATTAAAATTCATTTCTTTATTCTTTTTAGTCCTAAAACTAAATAATACATCTAGGTTGTAGGACTCTGGGCTTAACTATTCCATACCTTTAGGCAACTATCTAAGACTCCTTTGGTGGAATACTTGCTTTCTCACTGGAAGCTCCCTAAACAGATAAAATTATAGTTCATAGGGTAGGATATCTAGACTTAGAAAAGACCTCAGAGAACATGTATTTCAATACTCTTATTCAATAGGAAAAGAAACTTAGGACCAAAGAGGTTGAATTTTCAAGGTCATAAAGGAAGTGAAAGAGGTGGGATTTGAATCCAGATCCTCTGATTCCAAAGTCTTCTAAAGAAAAGGCTCTATCTTTCCATTTTACCACACTCTCTCAAAATAAAAAAAAAGATAAATAATTTATTGAAGTGGAAGACTCAAATAGTCTGAGAATTAATATAAACAATTAAAATTAAAGATTAATTTAAAAAATTAAATAAATGCTTGGGTCTATGGTCTCACTAGTATAGAAACTCCTACTAATGTAAATGTGTAACCTTCATCAACTGATGGTCTTATAGAATTACTTAGGCAACTGGGATATTTTTTAAAAATTTTAATTAATTAATTAGTTATGTTAAAATTCCTACAACTGGGATATTAAGTAACCAGCCCATGACCTAACAATTAGCCCATGTTAGAAGTACTTGATCTTCCTGATTCCAAGGTCAATCCCCTCTCCAATATTTTAAACTGATGAATAAAAATGATTAAAGGTAGACCAACAATATGAATTGTTTCATGGAAAAAGCATTGGACTTGGAATAAAGAGGCTTGGCTCTGTCTAGTCTTGCCCTGCCATTGTGTGACCTTAGCCAAATTGTTTCATCTTTCAGGACTAGACATGATTATTCTATGGTTCCTCTTAACGTTACCCAGTCTATGAATTCATAAACCCCTTAATGAGAGTCACAGACCAGAATGCAGAAATTATCTAAGCTCCAGTTGGGCCACCCAAAACAGCCCTTTAAAAAAAATTAAAGAAGTTGTAGTTATTCATTTTTCTACTTATGTCTTGAAATATATGAAATAATTGGCATGTGAAACATGAGCATTTAAAATTGGATACTTCCTAAGGAATACTATTTATTGAAAAGAAATATTTAAAAGCATTGCTTCCTGAGAGAAGTGGGCTGCAATTATCCACAGGGCATATTGAAGAGTTTCAATGAAGGAAAAAAGAAGAATTTAGCATTGAGGTTCACCATTCTATCTACTTGTCACTTCATTGTTGACAAATAACAACTCACCCTGGTATAAGGTGCAAAGTGCTATGCTCATAACAAGTAGGTAAGTTAGGTACTACTGCCAGCTTCATTTTCCAGATGAAGAGGCTAAAGGTTAGAATAACTGAATTAGCCAGAATTAAAAGGCTGGATTTGAACCCAGATCTCCTAACTGCAGGCACTGTTTCCACCCAACACCCTATCTCTTATAATGAAAAGATACATTAAAAAAAATCATTCTTTAGTTAAACCAATTGCGTAATACAATGTTATAGTTAGTTACGTTTCAAGACCTTTTGTCCTAGAACACATTAGTATCACAAAATGTCAATAGCAAAACATACAACAGGAAAAATAGTCCAGCTCTTGTGTTTGTCCTACTTAAACCAAATTTTTCAAGTTGTTCCTATATTTCCTGGTAGCAACCCATGAGTTTTTACTGTATTTTGGAATTTCCAAATACTAAATCATGAAACAAAAAGGAGAATGAATGAATTGCCATTTCGAACATAGTATCTTTCTTTTCTTTCCCAAGCAAAGGAGACTGTTGATTCTGGAGGGAACATAACACTTTATTAACATCCTAGAGCAAATTTGGCTGGAGGCTCACCCATTGTTATTCACTTTTAATTGGAATGACCTAATAATTCCAACCCAAACCATTTGTTTGGCTTAATGCATGTATGATGAAAATTGGTTTGAGGTTGAATTGGACATCATGTTATGGTTCCTGATAGTTTAACAACTAAACCAGAGAAGGCTGATGAAGTGTTGGCTCAAATGGCATTATGGAAACTATTACTTGCTTGAATATTTAGGAACATCTTCTCTCAGTGATCTTTGGTGCACAATGATGGGAAAATAGTTGTGAACGCTTATACACACACACACACACATACACACACACACACGATAGACTTAAATTATCAGGATATTTCAAGTGAAAGATTATTTCTGTTGGACTTTTACAGATAAATTGCTTTGCTTCTTCATTTTGCTTTGCATATATAGACATGGCTCTAATTTCAGTTAGTGTGCTAAGCAATCATTTTCTAATAAATGGATGAGTTTTTCTTCCTTTTTTTGACTTGTGAAATTTTATTTTATTGATTAAGAAAAATTTTACATGGTTACATGATTCATGTTCTTTCCTTCCCTTCCTCCCCCCCCCCCATAGTCAACACGCAATTCCACTGGGTTTTACCTGTGTCTTTGATCAAGACCTATTTCCATATTATTGATATTTGCACTAGGGTAATTGTTTAGAGTCTACATCCCCGGTCATTCTGGGGTTTTCTTCTTGATATTTTTCGGCCACTTGTCATTTGATCTTGAGTCAAAATTAGGAGTAGCTTTAGTTTCTGAAAAGAGTCTTTGTCATCCTTATACTCCAGATACTCAAACGACATTTAACAATGAAAACAGTACTGTTCATGATTTATTGTTGTTGTTGTGTCATTTTTCAGTTGTGTCTGATTCTTGTGACTCCTTTTGGGGTTTTCTTAGCAAAGATCCTGGAGTGGTTTGTTATTTCCTTTTCCAGTTCATTTTACAAATAAAGAATTGAGGCCAGTAGGATTAAATGAACTTGCCCAGGGTCACACAGCTAGTAAGTGTCTGAGGCCAGATTTGAACTCCGGAAGATGAATCTTTCTGACTTCAGGCCCTGCACTCTGTTCATTGTACCACCCAGTTAACATGGTTTGAATTAAGGACATATAAATTTAGGGGAAAGAGTAAAGAATTCTCCCCCTGTATTATTGTCTTGCTTTAGAAAATGCATGTTAAATTATGTTCAAGGATTCCTAGACAGAATTTCTCATTAAGTGGGAGGTTGGACTAGATGACTCATAAGGTCTCCTTCAACTTTAAGATTCTGAGTCTGCCTAACGTATATTTTTACCATTGGCGTTAAGTCCTGGATGTGTTTAATGTTTTATTTCCCCAATTATTGCAGGTCAATAACATTATGAAAGAAGGATAATTAATACCCTTCTCTGATTTAAGATTCATATTTCATTTGAGACTATTTACAATTGTAGGCAACCCACAGTGTTAGAAAAGTGATTATAACTATAAAGACAAGCTTAATCCTATTAGGGTTATGTCTGCCTAATGTTGTCATTCAATTGTTTTCAGTTGTCTGACTGTGGCTCTATTTAGGGTTTTCTTGGCAAAGATACTGGAGTGGTTTACTGTTGTTGCCTTCTCCAGCTCATTTTTATAGATGCAGGGACTGAGTCAAACAGGATTAAGAGACTTGCCCAGGGTCACTCAACTACTAAGTGTCTGAGGCTGGATTTGAATTTCAGGTCTTCCTGACTCCTGGTACAGAGCTCTATCCACTCTATCGCTTAGGTGCCCAATAGTACACTGGCATTTTGCTCATTTAAGAATTATATATGATTTGGGATGTTCAAAGTAGGCACTCTTATCTGCATAGAAATGCCTTAATTAAGGAATCCTCTGGGACTTTATCTCCCTTGTACACATTCAAAGGTATCTCTGATCTCATCAGTTTGGATATTCCCTCCGGAGATCTATAATAATGACCTATCCATGACAGCCTATCCTCTTCCATGTTCTCCCACAAATTTGCCACAGGGAGCTTTGCACACAAAGTAGGCGTTTAATCAATGTTTATCTAATTGGTTGAAAAGCTCTCTTTACCATAGTTGGCTTGAACATGGTCTGGAGAAGTTTAATTCTTCAGTGTTAGGTTTGTGGCAGTGGTTAGGGAAGGGAGCAGGGACATCTCAGGCATAAACATGTCAAAAGCAAGACAAGGGTTGGCCCCAGTTGAAGGGAGGACTGAATTCCTTGGGTTTACAAAGCCCAACGACTTGGACATCAGAAAGGGGCCATCAGGTTCTGGCCTAGATACAGGCTTTGTAACTAGCTGGGAAGTGGAACCAACCAAAGAGAAAATGGAATGTTCACTATGGAGTCTCAGAGCCAGGGAGCTGTAACCTGCTTTGTCTGTAATGATGGATGGGACAAGAATGAAACTCACATCGTAGAATATAATTCCTTGTTGTTTAGATTATTATTATTTTTAACCAATGAAAAAAATTAGTAATCAAAGTATGTCACTGGAACACATTTTTTTATCACATTCTTTTGACTGAAAATATATATTTTAAAAATAAATTCATTGGAGGCAGCTAGGTGGCTCAGTGTATTGAGAGCCAAACCTAGCTAAGGGAGGCCCTGGGTTCAAATGTGGCCTCAGACACTTCCTGGCTATGTGACCCTGGGCCAGTCACTTAATCCCCATTGCCTAGTCCTTACTGCTCTTCTGCCTTGGAACCAATACACAGTATTGGTTCTAAGATGGAAAGTAAGGGTTTAAAAAAATTTTTTTTCTAATAAATTGGCAACAAGATCTACCAGCTAGACCAGTGGTTCCTAAACTTTTTTGGCCTACTGCCTCCTTTCCAGAAAAAATATTACTTAGCCCCCTAGAAATTAATTTTTTAAAAAATTTAATAGCAATTAATAGGACAGATAAATGCTTCTATGGCCATCACCGCTTCCCTGGATCACTGCAGCACCCACCAGGGGGCATTGGCGCCCACTTTTGGAATCACTGTGCTAGACCCTTGATTTTGGGACCCTGGTTTATTATTCATTAGCATGTAGTATAGTCTTAGGCAAATAATAATGCTGTGCCATCTAAGGCATAGTAAGTTGGTAAGATGTCTTAAATAACAATTCAAATGAATTGAAGAAACATTTATTTAGTAGCTGCTAAATGAAGGCAGTTTGGTAGTACAATGTCAAGCTTTAAGGTCAAAAGTTTCAAATCCTATCTTTGAAACTTAACTACCTATCTTGGTACCCTTGGGCAAGTCCTCTATCCTCCCTGGGCTTCAATTTCTTCATCTATAAAATGAGGGAATTAAATCTCCACAGAGTGAGAGAGTCTGACGGAACCTCGGTGGTCCCTACCTATATACAAAAGGAATTCCTACAATAGCATACCCAACAATGGCCATCCAGCTTCAACTTGAAGAGGGTGCCTTTCTCTTGAACTAGTTCACTTCATTTTTGGACAGCTCTAATTGCTAGTCTCCTCCAATATCAAGTCTAAATTCACCATCTCTTATTCCTGGTTCTGCCCTCTGGGGCCAAAGAGAACTAGTGTAACTTGATAGTTCATTAGATACTTGAAGAAAGCTTTCATGTCTCCCTTGACTCTTCTCTTTAGATATGCCCAGTTCCTTCATCAGATTTTCTTTTATCATGGATTCAGCCTCTTACCATTCTGATTGTCCTTCTCTAGATACTCTCTGACTTGTTGATATCCTTCTTATACCATTTTTGTGGTGCCCAGAACTGAACTCCACATTCTAGTTGAAGTGTGAGTAGGGCTCTTTCTGGTGAGACTTCTGCCTCTCTTCTGAGAAGCTGAATCCCTCCAAGCAGCACCAGATTGTACTGGTTTTTTTTTGACTGCCACTTCACGTTGCTGACACATATTGCTCTTGCAGGTCATGAAAATCCCCAGAATTTTTTGGAAGAATTGTCTTCCCCTCTCATATTAACAAATATAATTTTTGGCACTCTAGAACAAGGTAATATTTAATGATTTTCATTTTATTAGATTCATCCCTATGCTTTAAAACTATCAAGATCGATCCATTTGGATTCTGGGTCTTTCATACAATGTCTGTTGGTTAACCCTCCCATCTTTATATTGTTTACAAATTTGATGAGCATATATACCATTAATCCAAAACATTAAACAGTGCAGATCCAAGCACAGATTGAACAAAATAGTCATTTAATCAATGTCCATTTGATTGGTTGAAAAGGTTCTTTTATCACATTTGGCCTGATCATGGAGAGGCTTGGAGAAATTTTAGCTCTTTAGGGCTAGGCTTGTGGCAGTGGCATATCAAAAGCAGGTTCAAGACTTACTTCCATTGAAAGGAAGGCTGACATTTTAGGATTACGAAGCCTACTCATTTGGACTTCCTGGAGGGTTACTTCCCTGGAGATCTCCTGTCATGTTGGTATTGTATTATTTTCCTATAATGCAAAGTTTAAATTCTTGTTCAAGAGTAATTTTAGGATAAGAAATTTGCTACCTTCCCGAATCCAGAAATTGAACTGTTTGGAGAAGGCACCATGACGATGCCTGCAGAAACCACACACTACATCAAGAGATCCAGAGTGAACTTTGGGATGTGGTGAATTGAATTTTGGGGGGGTTTGAATGCATTTGTTTTGAATGTACACTCTTATGCCAAAGGGGACTGTTCCCTAATTGTTTTTTTGCTAATGCACCTAACATTAGTTTTGTTCTTTTTCTCTTTTATTTCCCTCTTATCCCCAAATTATTATAATTTCCCCTTAGAAACTGCAATATTGTATGTACATCTAGTTAAAGATCTTTAGAGATTTAACTTGGTTATATGTACTGATTTCACGGGGAAACTAGGCATGTAAATCTGGGATATTTCTACATGCTTATTTTCCATTGGAATCATGGGGGAATTGTGTAATTAGAATTTTGTACCCTAGGACTCCATTTCCCAGAATCCCACTTTCATCCTCACGTTACATTCTTCCGTTTTGGGTAAAGTTTCCATAACCCTGCCTCTCGGGCTCTTCTCTAACTAATGTGGTCGGGAAAACTTCTCTTTACTCAGACTTTTACTTTTGTTCTTTTTATTTCCTCTACTTCGTGATTATTAATAAATCTTATAAAATATAATACTTGGAATGATTAGATATGAATTTTAATCTTACAGTATTCATCCATTAACAACTTATTTTTGGGCCTGGTTAGGGGCAGCTCAGTGGTACAGTGGATAGTGTGAAGATCCTAAAATCAGGAAGATTCATCTTCCTGCATTCAAATTCAACCTCAGATACTTACTAACTGCACAACCCTGGGCAAGTCATTTAACCTTGTTTGCCTCGATTCTTCATCTATAAAATGAGCTGGACAAGGAAATGACAAACCACTATAGTATCTTTGCCAAGAAAACTCCAAATGAGGTAATAAAGGGTAGGACTACTGAATATTGACTGAACAAAGGGATTAAGCAATGTCTATAGTCCCTCTTAGTCCTAGATCTATGATGTTCTGAGTACCAGAAATACAAGATTGAAAAAAAAAAATGAGTACCACTGACCTCAAGGAACTTAAAATCAAAATGGAGGTAAGAAAAGGGAGAAAATGGCTCTGATAGAAATTGGCATGATACATAGAATAAGATGAAAAGAAAGGAGTCTGGACAAATATGCTATAAAAATTTGAGGAGGGAAAGATGAAAACCACCCTTAAAATGTAAAAATTGAAAGTTGCTTAAGAATTTCACTAAATTAGTCATTGTTCACTTGACTTAAGTCAGAGACATGTAAGTGACTTACTTAAAATATAAGCAAGACTGGAAACCTAGAGTTCCTGGCTCCACAATGGCCTTGAAGTTTTTCATTTTTTGGAATTTTTCATTTTCATTTGAAAGCCTTTCACCTTTGTTTATCAAAGATTGATCTGTTTATGCAGCTCATTTAGAAAAGGCTCTTTCTTTTTTACCTGCCAAAGTTGTACAAAAAATTCAATGTAGGACAATACTGTAAGTTGGTTATTCTCAGAGACCTGTTCTATTTTAACAAACTTCATAACACTGATTTTTTGGTGGGGAGGAAGTAGGGTGGGAACATCTTATGGACAGGACAAGCTCCTCCCCAAATTGTACACTGGGCAGTTTCTTGTTAGCACTTCTAGCCTCCTTTCGGGGCTCATTTCACATGTTCTTCCTCCCTCACTTTGGGAGCACTCCTTTCTCTAGTTTCTTACCCCATTCTATAAAAACTTGTTTTCAGGAAAAGATAAGTTTGGCCCATTAGTACTGAAGAATAAATGATTAAGCACTAAAAGGTGTTTCCTTTCCCAAGCATATTTACCTTTAAACAGAACCTATGGTCTTAAACCTAAAGAGTAAAGGTTTAATTGAGGCATTTCAGACATTTGACAATTATCTCCTGAATCCCTTCTAAAGCTCACCCTACAGATAGTAAGCTGCCTAGTCTAAGCTTTGCCTAAGTCAAGCCCAGCTTTGGCCTGATAACTAAAGAATAGGACAAAAGAAAAGGGACTTGTTCTGCAAAGGAAAGGATTGAACTGGAATGTTCAGATAACATTCCCCCCCCCCCCCAATATCAATTTCCTTGAAAACACCTGTAGTCTGTGCAGGGAACTTCATTTGATTGAGTAGGAGAGCTTTCTGAAAGCTAGTTAAATGACTTCTCCAGGGTCCTTAGGTGACAAGGTAAAAATTTGAACCTAACTCTTCCTAACTCTAAACCTAAGGTGCTAGTGTCTGTCTGTCTGTCTGTCTGTCTGTCTCTCTCCATATATATATATATATATATATATAAAATTTTTAAAGTAACCAAAAGCCTTTTGAGAATTAAAAAAAACAAAGATGTGCAATATTTATCCCCATCTTTCTAACTTGAGAGGAGTTGGCTCAGAAAATCTTTTTAATGTGATTTGTACAGAATGCTACTGGCAAAATTTGGGTTGATTTCACTTGATTTTGTCATTTTGGCACTGAACTAATAAGATTAGCCTCAGATTATTGGATTCATTTATCCTATTTAGCAAAAGTAACTTTAAGTAAGAATTCTTTGTCTTTTATAACTCAGTTGCCCAGAGAAGGATAGAATATTATTTTTATAATTATATTTGCTGACATTTGCAGCTAAGTGAAGTATAAAAATGCCAGAAATGAGAGTACAAAGAATTACATAAAATGAGGATCTTATCGGAGGCCCCTACATGTCTGTGCTTCACAGGAACTATAACTGTCTGATGAAAATCATCGCATTGAAATTGAAGATTTGATTTCCCTTCCCATTTTTTCCTTTACAACATTTATAGCTCATATATTTTTATTCCCCTTATTAGAACAGAAGCTCACTGATGGCCCAGATTCCTTTGGTTTGCTTTTTGTAAATGCAGTGTCTAAGAGAGCAGCCTTATATACCACAGACAGTCAATAAATGCTTGTTGAATTGAACCAAAGAAGACTTAATAATCTAGATAAATTTTAGAAGCATATAACTACATATAGAGAGTATATTTCTAGACGGAACAGTTTTGTGGTTAGAGGCTCTTGTCTATTATGACATGGTTAAAATAGAGATCATTTTTAGTTCAGAAAGGAATGAAAGATGCTTGTTTCCTATTCAGATGACTCATTCTAATAGTTCTGAAATTTACTTTGTTACTTCATTGATTTCCAAGGGACTCTTTTCACTGGTCCAGATAGAAAGCGATCCATGCCTTAACTCGTGTGATTTTTGTTCATGTTTTCCCTTAATTGCTCCAAAGAGGCTCTACCAAACTTGCTGAAGACCTTGCAGAGGTCTTTTAATATTTCATTGGTACTGGCACAGAACTAGAAATATTATCTGTTCGTCTTCAGTTTTACTACATGACCAGCACAACACTTTCTCTGATCATAATTTCTTTGTTAATATATTTTGTATACTTTTTTGGGCATAATTGATCATTGGTAATAAACCCTGCTAACCTAACATTCACCATGTATCTCTCCATTGCTCTTAGATAATCTAAATTTTAATTCTTTAGGGATCATGGTATTCTAAATATTGCAATGGGTTGGCAAAATATTATAATTGAAAACATTTTTGTTTGGACAAGGAGCAAGTAGAGATGGCCAAAGGCACGAAAAATTTCCTCGTTACAATCTCTTCATTTCCTCTTCAACTCTGAGACTAACTTGTCCATCTATATAATTCTTGAAAGTAACTAATCTATGCTTGTTCCAAATTTAAAATCAAGGCAATGGGCAGACACTGTTTGTATCATTAGTCTTTCCTGTTAAATTGCTATATTTATTTTTTTAAAAGTAGCCATGGCTTTCATTGAGGTAACTTTATAGTGTCTTGGGGTTTGATGCAATCAGCACATCATTTATAAACAGGACTACTGGAAGATCTCATCATCTATAGGTAATCTCTTTTCCATTTGAAGTCTGCACAGACTATCCTCTGATAGTGTTTCACATTAATA
This sequence comes from Gracilinanus agilis, assembly GCF_016433145.1. Taxonomy (NCBI): domain Eukaryota; kingdom Metazoa; phylum Chordata; class Mammalia; order Didelphimorphia; family Didelphidae; genus Gracilinanus; species Gracilinanus agilis. The sequence goes on from NC_058135.1 coordinate 64,113,334, forward strand.
TTTATAATCAAAGGTTTGTTGAATAGTTACCTAAGTGATTACATCTATCAAGGAATCTTGTGTAGTCTTAATATATAGGTGAAAAACATCTGCAGGATGTTTTTCTTTGTCTTTTATATAAAGCTGTACTTTATTGAAGCAAAAAGTTTTTAAAAGAAATAATCAACAAACAATAGATGCAATGGGATATTGTATTCTTTACATCTTACAGCCAATTTTGTGAACATGGAGAAGTCTTCTCCTATAGAAAATCCTCTGCAAGAACCAGTCTGTTCCACTATCATATTTTCATCAAGGATGCCTTTAATAGAATCATTCTTTAAAAAAATTTTAGAGGTGAGAAGGTATATGAAACAGTGGTTGCTCATAACTTCAAGCTTGTCTTTTCTGAGAGATAATAATATCTGTGATTTCCCCCCACCACTCCCATGCCCCATTCTTCTGGTATCCTTCACTCAAATTGCTTGAAAAATTTCATTTCATTTCATTGCTTTGAAAGATGTTGTTCCAATATGAATTTCATTGCTTTGAAAGATGTTGTTCCAATATGAATTTCTTCCATGTTTATTTTGTTTGGTTCCACTATTCTTTGTGAATTTCTCTTCTTAAGTGTCATTTTTACTTTCTGAGATAGGGATGAAATGTTTAGTACAAATAAGATGGTTTCATTGACCTTAGCTTTGAGAATATATTACAATACTGTTGGTCCATTTTGTACCTACTTATTGCCCTCCTTCAGAGTTCATCTATAAATGTTTTTGAGATGATCTGGGGTGGTTGGGTTTCATGCAAGTTTTCTACAGATTTAATTTCTCTTCTATTGGTCTCACTGATAAGCCATATCAGTCTTGGTTTGTTAATTTTTTTTCATCTTTTTCTATAATATTTCTCAAATGAGTTTGTTTTGTAAATCACTGCCACCTGGGGTGCCATATCTTTCTGCTTGATAAGATCAAGTATTTGTTGGCTGAAGTTGTTTTCAGGTCCTTCTGACCTCCTCATTGTGGCTGCTTCTTTACATTGGTTAAACTTCTATAAGATTTGATAATAATCAGATTTAATGTTTTTACCTTTGTCTATTGCCCATTTATCTTTATCAATGGCTTACTTGAATATGTGGGTTTAAGTCTGTTATAGTTTCATGCAATGACCTTTCGTTTTTATTCTTATTTGGTGATTTTGACATCTTGTCTAACTAATGGTCTCTAAGATATCTTTCAGTTCTATGGTTGTAGACAATGTTCTGACTAAATATAGATAATAGATTCTGAAACCACATCTATGTCACTAATTAGTCATTTCCTTTGCTATAAAGATCTGTTAATTTTATCTCTTTTTTTGGTTGTGATGTGATTTGGTGTTTACTACATCTAGAACTTTTTTTAACTTTGCCTTGACTTGAAAGATCTGAAGTTTTTCTTGGACTTTTTCTGCTCTGACATTCTCTATAATAGATGCTGGTGCTTAGACTGAAACTAACTTTAAGGTAGTCTTTTTAATTATGCTTGAAATAAACACTGTTAGGTCAGATGACCAAACACTTTCACCTATTTGTTATCTTTGATCAAATAATTGAACCAACTCCAAGTAATCCATGAGTTCTTCACCTTTTTTGCATCAAGTACTCTTTTGGTTATCTGGTAAAGCCTATATATAGACTTCCTTCTCAGAATAATGTTTTTAAAAGCATAAAATAAAATATAATGTTGTGGAAAGGAAATTCAAATATAATTATCAAAATAGACTAAAAGAAAAAAGGTTCATAGAACCCGTTAGGAACCCTGCTCTATAGGCTCTGTTGTGAGCCATTTCTCTTCTTCATGCATTTCCCTTTGGTGAGCTAATGGCTTTGAAGGTATTTTCCAGTTCTCCATCTATGGTCCTGTCATCTCATCTGCTTCTGGAAGTTCAATTATCATCTCTACGCAGGCAACCCTTTCCAGTCTCCTTTTTTACTGACCTTTTCAAGGAGAATTTATAAGCCATTCTTTTTTATAGCTTCAACTTCCTTTTGTCTTTTGTCTTAATTTATAGTGAGAATGCCAATATTGATGTGGTTCTTCTATTTGCATGTTGAATTGCTGGCCACTGGAAAAAGAGCTCTCTGATTAGAGGAATACCAGCTGTTGCATCTACTTATCTATCATCTCTCTATCTCTGTTTATCAAATCTATCTTTCTATGTATCCATACATAACATATATATATATATATATATGTATATATATATATACATACACACACACACACACACACACTCTCAAAACTGATCTTGTTGACATCTTTTAGTCCCCTTTCTTGCTTTTTGTTATGAGAATAGTATAGAGATGCCACATCAAATGCTTGGCCATTTTGTATTTTTGTGTTTGTTGGGCTGCTGTAGCCCCGGTGAAGGCTTATCTGAGGATAACAGATGCCATCTATAGTCAGCCCCACATTGAAAGCCTTCCAGTTTGGTTTGAAGCTTCCAGAGCTGGCAGTCAAGTGGCATAGTTTTCGAGAAGCCCAGGGCAACTCTATGTCATGATAAGATATTGGAGTAAGTTTTTTGGAATGTGGAGGTGAATTCTGATGTTTTATTCCACTTTAAAGAAGTCCACAGTATGAATAGATATGATCAAAAGGGAGTATTTGAAGGGAGTAAGAATAAGAGAAATATTTTCATTCATTATCATGAGTGGTGTGCACAGTTCGAAGGAAAGTAAACTATACTAATAGATTCTATTAATGACAAAATACTTAAAGTATGCTTAATTTAAAATCCATATCGAATCATGCAAACTTTGATTAAAACATAAGTCATTACATGTTATTGTAGGAATTAGTTTATAGGAAAGAACTCATGATAAATGGAAAACTAATAGCAAATGATCAAAGTCAGTTTCAAAGTATACAGAACCCACATGGGATGATGAGAGTGACAAAATGCCAATGTTATTTACTCTATATAGTTCATACCTGAGGTTCAGATTCTAAATTGATTTTGAAAGGATGTGCTTTCCCATCTTCTGAAACTTGTGGAGACCATAAACGAGTTTCTGCCCTGTTAATAAAATAAAATAATGAACTCCAAGCTTTTAGAAATTATGCCATCCTGCCTCTAGCCCAGTGATCAGATAATTCCTTCTTCCCTACAGTTGAGTACTGACAATATAACATCCAAGGATTTAACAAAAATGAATTTCCCTGGATCTTTATCCTGTACAAATTATGCTATGTCTTTTTCTGCCATCTGGAAATATAACAAGATTTCTCTAGAGTTCTTGAGCAGATTTTAAGTAGCTTCTTATTGAATTCTTATTGAATTTAAAGTTGTCTGGAAGAGGAGAAAAGCCTAGAAGAATAAGCTTTGAGTATTCATGGAAATGGAATATGTGCCCTACCTCCATGTCACTCCTCCCCTTACTTTTGTTGTTCAGTGTCTGGAGTTGAATCAGTGCTCATTTGTCTGGTAGATGAGTTACTGCTTAGTTGTCTGGCATTATGGGAATGTACTTGGCTTCCATTGGGGAGCTTGCTTAACCCTACTGTTCACTTATACATCACTTTCTCTATTCAAATGGAGACTCTTATCAGATTTCTCTTGGACTACTTTTTTTTATTGGTCTCCTTGCTTCAACTCTTTACCTTTTCCCATTTATTCTCTGCAAAGCTACCAAAGTAATTCTCCTTAGGCAAGATTAGAGGATCACACACTTACAAGCAGAAGGGAATTTCGAGGCCATCTAGGCTCAGAAAAGTTAAATGGTTTGCCTATGATCAAACAGCTAATAAATGTAAGAGGTAGAATTTAAGATTTCCATGACTTCAAGCCCAATATTATATTCATTATTCCAGTTCTGACCTTATCCCACTCCAGCTCAGAGACTTTCATTGCTTCCCACTGCCTCTAAGATAAAATCCAACTTTCATCCTGGAATTTAAGGCCCTCCACTCTCCAGCTTCTTCCTATGATTACAGCCTCATTTTATTACTTAGTAACCCAGTTTGTTTGGTCTGTGGCATGTGTAAAGGTTAGTGTCATGAAATAAAGCTGCAAAGGTGGCTTAAACCTAGATAGTAGTTATAAGTAATGGAACAAAGACTTCATGTTGTGGTATGTAGTCATTTAGCAGTAAGTGAAGTTTTCAGCAAGGAAGGGACATGATTGGATCTCTGCATTCATAAGTTTCTATGGCAGCCGCTGTGTAAAGAAGGGAATGGAGAGAGGAGAGACTAGAGAAATATAGACTAGTTAGGTTATTACATTTGGGGCTAGAAGTAGTAACTAGGGTCTTAACTATGGTGGCAGCAGTGAGAGCAGGAAGGAAGGTTTGAAATCAAGGGGTATTGCTGAAAGAAATAATAAGACTTTCCAATTGACTGGATACACAATGTAAATAAGAGGAAAGACTCAAAAATCCATCCTGAGAGGTTCCGGGTTAAGATGGCAGCAGAGTAAAAAGCTCTTAACCTCTCCTGACCGAAACACACAAGACTCCTCAAGGGGACATAAAAACAAGTCCAGACGAACGGAGGAACCCCACAACAGGGTGCAGCGTGGAAGGTACGTGGAATCGGGACATTTCCATGCTATAAAGGGGTGAAACAGCTCTCACTAAATCGCAGGCTGAGCAGCCACCCCACCCCCATCCCCTCCACACACACCAACTATAGCGCCGAAGCCAGCTAAAAAGAAATAGAGCAAGTTTGGGGCACCCATCAAGTCATTGGCAGCTCCGGGGCCTGTTCCTGAGAGCAGCAAGATTTGGGACCCCAAAAAGCCAAAGAACGCACGCGAACTCTGAGCGCGGGCTCAGAGTGCAGGCGCAGCAGAGGCATGGATGGAGGCAGACACAGCCACAAGCTAAAGCTCTGAAACCATGAGTGGGGAACCAGTGCAGACGGGTATACGACTGTGGAAGCAGCGCCCTGAGACTTGTAAAGGAACCTCCGGCAGAGGATCAAGCAAGGGGGTCCACCAGGGGGCTTGACCTTGGAAAAAACCAGACCTCAGACCTCAGGAGCCAAAAGACCGCGGACAGTTCACTCTGTAGTGAACTCTATTCACTATTATAGTATTCACTATTATAGTAATCAGAAGAAGAATTCACAGGGTGAGGGTAGAACACTAAATAATCTAAGATGACATGGGGGATGGGAAACAGGGAGTGAATAGCAGGGGACACAAAGAGAAACTGGAGTGAATAAGAAAAATAGGATATTCTATTACACACAAAGAGGGCATGGGAAGGAGAGGGGACAAATACTATTATAAGAAGGAGAGGAAGAGAGCATTAAGAGGTAATAATCAAACCTTACTCTCAGTGTAATCAACCTGGAGAGGGAAGAGTAGCTATACTATCCATTGGGACATAAAACTCTTATCTAACCCTTCTGAGAAAGTCAGAAGGGATAAACCAAGGGAAGCAGGGGAGAGGGGAGGTCAAAAAAAGGGAGGGGAGAAGAAGGGGGAGGGAATTCATAAGGCCTTTAAAAACAAAAAGGGGGGGAATAAGAGAGAGGGGGTAGGAAGGGAAGTTAATCAAGGGAGGGGATAAGGGATAGTGGCTTAATAGCAAACCACTGGTTTAAAAGGAAACAGTATAAGAAAAAGGGGGTAGGAATAGGGGAGGATTCGAAAATGTCAGCAAATGCACAACTGATGATTATAACTCTGAATGTGAATGGGATGAACTCACCCATAAAACGGAAGCAAATAGCAGAGTGGATTAGAAACCAAAATCCTATCATATGTTGTCTACAAGAAACACATATGAGACGGGTGGACATACACAAGTTTAAGGTTCAGGGCTTGAGCAAAATCTTTTGGGCATCAAATGAGAAAAAGAAGGCAGGAGTGGCTATTATGATTTCTGACAAAGCCAAAGTAAAAATAGATATGATTAAAAAAGACAGGGAAGGTCATTACATCCTGATTAAAGGCAGTATAAACAATGAGGAAATAACACTGCTCAATATATTTGCAACAAGTGGCATAGCATCCAAATTCATAAAGGAGAAACTGGCAGAGCTCAAGAAGGAAAATAGATAGTAAAACCATAATAGTGGGAGATCTAAATATTCCTCTTTCAGATCTAGATAAATCAAACCGAAAAATAAATAAGAAAGAGGTAAGAGAGGTGAATGAAGTCCTAGAAAAATTAGATTTAATTGATATGTGGAGAAAAATAAATAGGGACAAAAAGGAATACATCTTCAGCTGCACATGGCACATTCACAAAGATTGACCATGTTATAGGGCATAGAACCATTGCAAACAAATGCAAAAGAGCAGAAATCATAAATGTAAACTTCTCAGATCATAATGCATTAAAAATAATAATTAGTAAGGGCACCTGGACAGGAAAATCAAAAACTAATTGGAAATTAAATAATATGATTCTCCAAAACCAATTTGTCAAAGAAGGAATCATAGAAACAATCAATAATTTCATTGAAGAAAATGACAATGATGAGACATCCTACCAAACTCTGTGGGATGCGGCCAAGGCAGTACTCAGGGGGAAATTTATATCCTTGAGTGCATATATTAACAAATTAAGGAGGGCAGAGATTAATGAATTGGGCATGCAACTCAAAAAATTAGAAAGCAAGCAAATTAAAAACCCCCAGATGAAAACTAAATTAGAAATACTAAAAATCAAGGGAGAAATTAATAAAATCGAAAGTAAAAGAACTATTGAATTAATAAATAAGACTAGAAGCTGGTACTTTGAAAAAACAGATAAAATAGACAAAGTACTAGTCAATCTAATAAAAAAAAAAAAGGAAAGAAGAAAACCAAATTGGCAGTATCAAAGATGAAAAGGGAGATCTCACCTCTAATGAAGAGGAAATTAAGGCAATCATTAAAAACTATTTTGCCCAATTATATGGCAATAAATATAACAATTTAGGAGATATGGATGAATATTTGCAAAAATATAAACTGCCTAGATTAACAGCAGAAGAAATACAATACCTAAATAATCCCATATTAGAAAAAGAAATTGAACAAGCCATCAAAGAACTCCCTAAGAAAAAATCGCCAGGGCCTAATGGATTCACAAGTGAATTCTATCAGATATTCAAAGAGCAACTAATCCCAATACTATACAAATTATCTGATATGATAAACAAAGAAGAAGTCCTTCCAAATTCCTTTTATGACACAAATATGGTACTGATTCCAAAGCCAGGGAGATCAAAAACAGAGAAAGAAAACTACAGACCAATCTCCCTAATGAACATAGATGTAAAAATCTTAAATAGAATACTAGCAAAGAGACTCCAGCAAGTAATTAAGAAGGTCATCCACCATGATCAGGTGGGATTTATACCAGGAATGCAAGGATGGTTCAACATTAGGAAAACCATCCACATAATTGACCATATCAACAGTCTAACAAACAAAAATCACATGATCATCTCAATAGATGCTGAAAAAGCCTTTGACAAAATACAGCATCCATTCCTATTGAAAACATTGAAAAGTATAGGAATAGAAGGACCTTTCCTAAAAATAATAAACAATATATACCTAAAACCATCAACAAGCATTATATGGATTGGGGATAAATTAGAAGCCTTCCCAATAAGATCAGGAGTAAAACAAGGATGCCCATTATCACCTCTATTATTCAACATAGTACTAGAAACACTAGCAGTTGCAATTAGAGAAGAAAAAGAAATTGAAGGTATCAAAATAGGCAAGGAGGAGACTAAGCTATCACTCTTTGCAGATGATATGATGGTATACTTAAAAAATCCTAGAGAATCAACTAAGAAGCTTGTAGAAATAATCAACAACTTTAGCAAAGTTGCAGGATACAAAATAAATGCACATAAATCATCAGCATTTCTATACATTTCCATCACACTAGAGCAGCAAGAAGTAGAAAGAGAAACACCATTTAAAATCACCCTAGACAATATAAAATAGTTAGTAATCTATCTACCAAAACAAACACAGCAATTATATGAAAACAACTACAAAACACTTTCCAAACAAATAAAACTGGATCTAAACAATTGGAAAGCCATTGATTGCTCATGGGTAGGACGAGCTAACATAATAAAAATGACAATTCTACCCAAATTAATTTACCTATTTAGTGCCATACCTATCAAGCTACCAAAAAACTTCTTTACTGAATTAGAAAAAACTATAACAAATTTCATTTGGAATAACAAAAGATCAAGAATTTCAAGGGAAATAATG
>NC_058135.1:64481821-64501538 GCF_016433145.1 Gracilinanus agilis
AGAGAGAGAGAGAGAGAGAGAGAGAGAGAGAGAGAGAAAGAAAGAGAGAGAGAGAGAGAGAGAGAGAGAGAGAGAGAGAGAGAGAGAGAGAGAGAGAGAGAGAATCTTTCTGTCTCCTTCAACCTGGAAATTAAGTGGCCACCCACTGATTCTTGCATATTAAAAGATCAAGAGGGAGATTGATTGATGAGAATTTCCAGCCCAATTTTTGGTCCCCTGGAACCTTAAGGACATTTTGTTTTGCTGTTCCCATTAACTGTGTTTTTTTTTTTCCCTATGCATTTCAATTTGCCTTGATTTAGTTATCTTCCACCCTCTAGAAGCTGTCTCCTTTCTTTTTGGAGTCTTATTCAATGGTAGCATAAGTGACTACTGATTTCCTCATGTTGGAATGTAAATGTTAAATGTAACACGTTTGAGTAATGGCCCCCTGATATTACTAGCTTAAGTACTTTTCTCTTGGTCTGTTTCAGTTCAATTTTTGTTGCCCAGAATTAGTGCCTGGATAGTTTAATGGAGCCAAGATTTCCCCTAATGTGAGTACTTCTAATCATGTAGGTTAAAACCTCTTCTTGTTTATGCAATTCTTGCCATTGCTACCCTCTGGTCTGTAAATTCACTAAGGAAGATTTAACCAACTTTTGGAAGGATGTGCTCTAAGTCTTTTAACTTTTCAACAATATTAGTTAAAGCTCTGGGCATGTTTGCCTTTTATCTTTTGACTATTCATTCTTACTGATAGTCCACTTTCTTTTCCAGTTCCTGATAACAGCATTCCTTGTCTCTAGGATGGGTAGGCTACTTACTGCCCTTTGGGTGACCTACAGTTTTGATTTCTTTGTGATTAAGATGTTGCATCATCAGTCATTTATCAAGATCAAGAGAATGAGGATATTTAAAGAATGGATTTGGGAACCTCATGCAACTTAAATCCAATTTCCAAATGTAACACTCTCAATCTCTTCTTCCCATTCAATTTTCAGTCCTCTCCGGAAACTCTGCAGTGTCTGTCCAAGATGTGTTTGTTGATGAACTAGTTTCACTTCTAAATTTTTTTAATTTAATTTTTATTTCTTTTTAAAAAATATCTTATCTACCATGCTAAAATCAATACTGTGTATTGGTGCTAAGGCGAAAGAGCAGAAAGTATCAGACAATGGGCGGGGTTTAGTGACTTGCCCAGGTTCACACAGTTAGGAAATATCTGAAGACAGTTTTGAACCCAAGATCTCCCATCTTCATGCCTGGTTCTCAGTCCACTAAGCCACCTATATGCCCCAAATATGTACTTTTTAAAAATTTCTTTTTCTTTTCTTGGCTTGGCTACCAAGCCAGTCTCTCAGAGGATGCCACTGAAAAGGCCCTGAATGTATTGATCCTTGATACAATCAGCATATTACCATCCACAAGCAAGAGCTCCTAGAGAATTTCACTAGCTACTGGGCATTCCTCTTCTTTTTGATCTTTATGTAGGAAATGTCCCACACCTCTAGCTAATCTATTTATTGAGCAAGTTTTTCCTATTCTGTGCCTCATTTAATACTGATGATCAATGAAGAAAATGATCTGTATGGTTTTATTTCTCAGGAGATCTTGTGACATCTTTGCATGTATATGAAAGGAGACCATCTGGAAGGGAAACCTTCCTCAACTATTTATTCAGAAAGCCACCAAACACTTAGAAGAGAGTAAATAATTGCTGATACTATCAATATTTCTCAATCAATCATGTGACTTTAAAGATGTGATCTCCTAGAGAAAATGATCTCTTTTATCAAAGGTGCCCTCAAAATCTATGTACAAAAGAGTCACATATACAAATTTAATGAATATAATTAAAATATAATATTATTATTGAAGAGACTAATTGATAAACTTCAATAACTATTAAGCAGCAATATACCCCTTCTTTCCCATTTCTATGAAATTTTCAAAGAAAGAGCCTGAAATGTTCCTCCTCCTTCTCTCGGTCTAGCTTGCCTGGATTCCTTCAAGTCCCAACAAAAATCCTGTCTTCTGCAGAAAGCTTTTCTCAATCTTTCTTCATTAAGCATTCTCTCTTTTTAGTTATTTCCTATTTTTCTTCTCCATAGCTTGTTTGGACATAGAGTTGTTTGTATGTTGTCTCTCTCAGGAGATTGTATGTTCTTCAAGGGCTTGCTATGTCTTCTGCCTTTGTGTCCCCCCAGCTTTGTACAGTGTCTGGCATGTAGTAGGTGCTTAATACTTATTGACTAACTGACTTTAGAATAATTTACACTTGTAGCTAGCTAGGACACGTGTGATAAAAGTAAAAAGGGAGAAGAGGTAGGCTTTCACAAATGATGATCTGCAGCAGTCCACAACTTTATAGTCACATAATTAATGAAAAGCTTTAGAGTATAAAAGTTCATTGCTTAAAATGTGGGTTCACAAACGCACAAAAGGCATCTGATTCTGTAGAATAAAATACCACCCGAAAGGATTTCATTTAACAAGATCTTGTGTATATATTTTTAAAAAAATTCTACAAATTACCATGGAAAGTTCAATCACATGGATGACCTGATTAAAAATATGAAAGAAATTATGTTTTTACAAACATGTATGTGTTCATAATTTCTTTTTGCATTTACACACACAGACACACGTATCTTCGAAACAGATAAAATGTAGCCAACACATGTAGCAAATCATTCAGATACTGAGGAAAACCAGAATAGGAATTATTCTTAGCTTTTTTTTTTGCACTAAAAGTACCCAATTTAAACAGGTACAAAGGAGAAATTATTTATTCCAGATTTGCATAGCTACATTTATATATTTTCTTTACTGTTTAATAATGGTTAGAGAGTTCTAGAAAGAAATATAATAGTTTGGGAAAATTCTTATCTTTATAATCTCACTGAGTCATAGAACCTTAGAACTAGAAGGAACCTTAGCTGATGAAAAACAATCCATGCTACTTAAAATAAAGTAGGGTAATATTGAGTGTATGGCAACTGTCACTAAAACTTGTGGTTCAATCATTTTTTTAGTCATGCTTGACTCTTTGTGACCCCATTTAGAGTCTTCTTAGCAGAGATACTGGAGTGTTTGGAATTTCCTTTTCCAATTCATTTTATAGAAAAGGAAACAGGCAAAAAGGCAAAGTGACTTGCCCAGGGTCACACAAGAAGTGTCTGAGGCTATATTTGAACTCAGGTCTTCCTAACTCTAGGCCCAATGCTCTGTTCACTGACTTGGACAGAGCACACACAGTGCAGTACAATGGAGATATTTAGGGACTTATTCAATTTTTAACCAAATTTCATTTAATAGACAAAATGTGCAAAGCACCAAGCTAGGCTGCTGCTGAGAAAGGTAAAAATGAAACAGCCTATGTCCTCAAGGGGTTTACATTCCACTGGAGGGAACTTACATTGCTGTGTATCATGAATACTTTCTTATTTTTTTCTTAAAACAAAACAAAACAAACCAACCCTTATCTTCCATCTTAGAAGTAATACTGTATATTGGTTCCAAAGCAGAAGTGGTAGGAGTTAGGCACTGGGGATTAGGTAACCTGGTCAGGTCATAAGCCAAGAAGTGTCTGAGGCTAGATTTGAACTCAGGACTACTTAGATCTAGCTCTCTTCCACTAAGTCACCTAGCTATCTCCTCATGAATAGTTTCTTAAAGAAAAGAGTTGAAAGGCACTTGAAATGACGAGCACCAAGTTATACATAAAATAAAATTAATGATATATTAGTAGAAAATGACTGCTATTGACATGAGAATCATTTCAAAATCAGTATTCTGTGTGCAATCAAATCACCTCCTGGCTAGCATCCCTCTGTGTGTGTGTATGTATCCAATAGTTGCATATTTTCAATAAGCTTGTTTTGGAAGATCCCTAAATGGATTGTCACTCCTATGATGTATTGCAAACTGTAGGCATTTTCATGTTTGTGGTCTTATGTGCCACAAACGTGTGTTCTAACACAGAGAGAAATAAATACCCAGAAGTACAAAAGCACAAATGAGGAAAATCCACCAACTGGGTGTTTTCCTTATGTGTAATCAAGAGTTCATTTCACCATTATTTTCTCTCTTAAATTGCTTCGCGGTATTGGGTTATCTTTTATTTTAATGAGACTTTAAGATCTTTTTTAAGGAATTTTAGAACAGTAAGATCATGACTTAAATGTTTGCTGACTTAATATTAAAATGAGGTGGAAGAAGCAGATCACTGCCATCAGCAGAAAGTGGGAGAGTCTACATGTGGGTGAATGCTCCCTGGTTCTTCCTAACAGGACTTCGGTCCCCCTAAACTTTCATGGTGTGATTCTTGGGAGGAACTAAACTCTGCAGGAGATAGAGGCAGGTACAGAGACTTCTAACCTTCTACATAAGTACAGAGCCAACATTTGTGCTAATGAAAAATTCATCTTCAAAATTAAAAAATGCACCTCTGACCTCAAGAATTCCCATTTGGACAATAATGACTGCTATTTAAATAGTGCCTTACAGTTCGAAAATTGATTTGCACAATCCTTTGTATACTTCTCTCAACAACTATGCAGTGGCTACTAAATTATTCTGATCCACATTTTACAGATGGGGAAACTGACAGGTTGAGTGATGTGCCCAAAGGCCAACAATAAGGAAATAGTAGAGGCAAGATTTGAGCCTACAGGTTCCCAATTCCAAGTGTAATGCTCCATCCCCTATGTCATGCTGCCCAAGTTTTCCTATCTGTTTTTATTTATTTATTTATAGAGCCTCTGCTCTCTCAGATTTTTCATCTTAAGTTGTTTTAAAAGAGTTATATGGGCTTTGGCAGGAGAGCTATTTTTGCCATGGCTCTCTAGTTTCCCTTGCACTAAGCCCTAAACCAGATTACAGTCTTGAGAAGATGCCAAACCACTTAGAGTATTTGGAAGTGTTTGAATGCCTGATGGCTTTTTGCTGTCCATATTCCTCAGTCCATCTATATCCACTAAGTTGGTTTTTTTTTTTTTTATCTGAGAAAGGATTTGAAAACAGGAATTCTGTCTGGACACATAATGCAGGTCCAATCTTCTAGAGACAAAGCTCTCCTATTTAAAGAGGGGAAAGAAAGAATTTTTCCACCAGTGCTATATGCCAACTATTGATGAATTCGACTCAATGTCAGGATCCTTAAGATTCTATAGAAATCAATTTTTAAAAAAGTCAGACCCACAGAAAAAAACATGAAGGGATCGAGCTTTCAAAGAATTAAGGGAAAACGTTTTGTTTTAAATGACAGCATGGCAGAAATCAAGGGAAAGAAAAATGTTTCAAAATACAATAAAAACTGTGAACCTTTGAGAGTTAAACAATATGCCTGAATAATGTGACTCAGATCTGGTTGCAATGTATCTGGATGGGACAGAATCAGTGCTAGGCAATTTTGGAGGGAAACGTTACTCTGGTAGCTGCATTTCAGTCTTCATTCCTTCTCATCCTCTCTAGTGTTCTCCATTGGTTTCTCCCTTCTACCATTCGCCAAGCCTTCTCTCTAATCTTACTTAATTTGCTGGTTCCTATCCTCTTGCCTTTCCAACATGTCCAAGTTTCTCCCAACCTTTAAAAATCCTAAGTAGAGCCTTCCATCTCCTCAGGTGACAGCTCCTTACCACTCATCCGTGTTCTCAGCCAAAAGCTCTGAAGATGCTCTATGCACTTTATGTCTTTATCTGTTGGTCTTTCCTTGGTTCAGTTCAAGCCCTTCTTTCTTAGAATTGATACTAACCATCAGTTCTAAGACAGAAAAGGAGGAAGGGTAGGCAAATGGGGGTAAGTGACTTGCCTAGGGTCACACAGTCCTCCTGGATCTCTCTGCAGTAAGACTTTTGGGCCACCTTACACACACACACACACACACACACACACACACACACACACACACACACATCTGTATGTAAATATAAAGATGGGGAGTGTACCTGTGACATCATTGGGCTAGAGAATCCCCAGATACTTTATAAAAAAAAAAGAAACATTATTCCACTCTGTCCTTCTCCTTCACCCTCTTTCACCTTTGTTTCTCTTTCTCCTTTTTTGTCTTATCAAAGCTCATCCCCTAAATTTGAGGTGTACCTCCAGGTTCTCTTTTGGGTTTTCTTTTTTCCCTTATCTATACTCTCTCACTGGGACATCATCAGATCCCACTGGTTTAATTATCATTTCTGTGCAGATGATTCCCAGATCTAAATATCTAGCAAAGTCCCTCCTGAGCTCTGGTCCCACACCATCAATTGTCTTGTTAACATCTCTGATTATTCATAAACACCTTAAACAACAGGTCTATAACAGAGCTCATTCTCTTCCCCCTACAAATTCCTCTGCCAAAGCTCCCTGTTTCTGCTGATGGCCCGACCATTCAGCTAGTCCACGATGAATGTAAACTTGATATTAGCCTGACCTCTCTATTCCCTTCACTTTTTCTGGGCATTTGCCATATTCTCACCCCTACCTCCAAAATATTTTTTGCATCCGCCTCCTACTCTCTATTCTCACAGCTACTACCCTTGTACAACAACCCCTTGTCCCCTCTTGTTTGGACTACATTTGTTGATTTTCAGTCCCATGTGACTCTTGTGACACCATTTGGCATTTATTCTGTGTATATTTATGTACACATTTTATGTGTGAGTGTGTCTTGGGGTGGGGGAAGAGATTGAAAGTGACAGAATAACAAAGAAACAGACATAGAGACTAACAGAGAGACAGAGACACTAGGAGAAATAGATGAACAGATGTAGATATAGGCAACCTGGTAGAGTGGATAGAAAGTGAGCCTTAGGACCAGAAAGGCAGATTCAAATTCTTCCTTTGACATATACTGCATATATGATATTGAGCAAGTCATTCAATCTTTTAGTGCTTTGGACAACTTTTTAAAAATTAGATATTTCAGAGAAGATGCCCACCAATACTGTTTGAGGGAGTTTCCTCACCTGGGGGTTCTGAAAAATTCCAGCCCCAGTCCCTATGCTTATATTTATGTATGTGGACATATTGGCTCCCCCACTAGAGCATACACATTTGAAAGCAGAAGCCGTTTCTTTTTGTTTGTTCAAGGGTGCTCTTGGGCTTCACATGACCCAACACCAAGCAAGTATGTAACAAAATGCATTTTTTCTCATCTGTAGAATGAGGGGCTTCTACCAGATCACCTCTAGTTTTCCTTTGAGCTCTAAATTTGGGATTCTACAACTGGTTGACAGAATCAAACATTTATGTTCTACATATTTAGGGGAATAAAGTATGCCATGTTTCTGTCTTAAGGGTCATGCTATGGTTAATAAGGTGAAATTAGAGCTATCAAATTTGAAGCCAAAAAGATGGACTTGTCTTTAACTTTTTCTAGCTCTTTTTTCAAAGAAATTGATCTTAAGTGGAATTAGCCTGGAGAGTTCTCATTTTAACTACTCTAGAACCCATTCCCAATTCCTCTGATAGTCTCAGAGCATTTTCTTAGGAAGGATATACACAATTACATATATACACACACATAATATATATAATATATATGCATGTACATATGTATTGATAGTCTTTGTTAGTGAATCTATTGGATAAAGATAGCTCAATGAAATAAAAATGTTCCTTTTTTTGATGGTAGTATTTCAAATCATGGCAAGCATACCCTATACGTTATTACCTATATGAGAATACAACAACAAAATGAAATAATCTCTGCCCTCAAGGGCTTTTATTATATCAGGGAAAGACAGAATATAGAGAATAAGTATAATTGAATATAACACAGTAAAATATGAGAGCTAGGGAGAAAAGGAGGTAGGGACCGGGAAGAGCTGATGAGGTCTTGGAAAGGGAGTATAGATAGAGAAAAAAGCAAGGTCTAGGAGAGAACTTTGAGATATACTCATAGTGAGGAAAGCAGGATTATTTGATAAGAATCAGGGGTGGTCAGAAAGATGGAGGAGAATCAGGACAGAATTATATCCCAAAAACCAAATTGGGGAAGAGTATCCAAGAGAGAGGTGGTCCTCTCTCCCTCCAAATTTGCCCCTCCAAAATTTAATTTAAAAAAATTTATAAAATAATACCATCCTCTTAACAACTAGTCAGGCAGAATAAAATTCATTTGTCATTTCCAAAAATAAAAATAACTAGTACTATTTAGCACTTTAAGGTTTGCAAAGAGGATCAAACTCCTTTGATCCTCATTACAATCCAGGGAGTTGCTATTATTATCTCTATTTTACAGATAAGGTAACTGAGGAAAGATGGTAAATGGCTTTCTTAAGGTCATACAGATAGTGTCTGAAGGCAAGATTCAAACTCAGGTCTTCTTGACCCCCAACTTTAATATGCTGTTCATGGTGCCACCCAGCTTTATGTCTCATTCAGCATATTAAGTTCATTATCCTATGGGGGTAGGCAACATTTGCCATCATTGGTCAATATGGCTATTTCTATATTATTTTTACAATTTCTACACAATCCAAAATTTTCTAGAAAAATGAATAATTTACAATAATACATGTGTTTTAATGCAAATACTTCAATTTTGTTTTAATCTGGTCCTTTTGATGTCAAAACACTTAACTTTTTAAATTTATTTTATGATAATATTATTATAATATAATAATATTGTTATTTATTATATAAAAATTTTATTTTATATGTCTTGATGTCATAGTAAGAGAATAATTATAAATTACATTTCAGTTAATGACTGATATCTTTTCTACTTTGGTGTTGGTTTATTTTAACACTTCCAAAGTTCTGTGTGAATAGTCCCTTGACTAACAAATTACATTCCCTTCTTATCCTAAAAATAGCTAATAATAATATTAATAATAGCTAGCACTTACGTAAGGCTTCAAGGTTCCCAAAGTACTTTACAAATATTCTCTCTATTTGCACAAAAATCATGGGAGGTGGTTGCAATTAATATCCCTATTTTATAGATAAGGAAATCGAGGCAGGCAGTGGTCAAGTGATTTGCCCAAGATCACAGAGCTAATTAACTGTCTATGGTTACATTTGAGCTCGGGTCTGACTCCAGCTTCATTAACTGCTTCTAAAAGATGATTTCATGAACTGATGTGTCCATTAAAAAATTACCTATTGGTTATCCATTTAATGATAAATATTACTTTATCCAAGTTGATTCTCATGGAACAGATGCAACAGCCTTTGCTAAACCCAACCTACAATCCTTTGTAGCTTAACTAGGTCCTACTAGTGGTAGTGCTTTACTGGCAGTTATCATGGGTATTGGGGCTATGAGTGGAGGGGATGGAGTAGGGACAGTTAACTTCTTTAGATGATACATTTGAAGAAGAGAATAGGACCTTTTGGCTCATTAATTAAGTAGCTGAATGCCCAATCTATTCTAAAGTAAATAGATTTTTACTATTTTACTATTTTTACTATTCTAAAGCATAAGGACAAAAACAAAAAGCATTTTACTACTAGTCCTCAGCTCTATAACTGTGTGGTCCAAATGTGGGAAAAGATGGCAATAGAATACCTATAATCCTAAGATCTTAAGGGATGTCAGTTTATAAAAGGAAACTTCCCTGTAAAAAATAGTACCAAGAATTCTACTAATAAGACAGGCTTGGCTTCAACCAGGAAGACTAATAGAAATTCAATTCCTCTCAGTAAGCATTTACTGGGTGCAAAGCCCTGGGGTAAGCCCTGGGCATTTAAGGAGGAAAAAGTGTCCCTCAAAGACCTCAAATTCCACTTGGAGTAAGCAATATGTATACAGATAAGGCAGAATCTGAAGGCTACAAGGTGAGAGACATAGACAATATGCTTTATAAATATTTCAGGAGAGGAGGAGAAAAAAAAACAACTTAAAGTGGAGTATATTGGAAACAGCTTCATAAAGGACATAACATATCCTTTAAGCCGAGTCCTTAAAACTAAGCCTTAAGAGAAGATGAGAATTTTGACAGGAATGAAGAAAGCATACATATTCAAGACTGTTCTGTGTTAATAGAGGTGGGATTCTGCATGTATCAGGGAACTCCATTCTGCCTGCCATATAAAATCAGGCAAGAAAGGGATAAAGTAGGATGGTGGAGGTCCTTAAATGTCAGGTTGAGAAACTTTGAACATCAATGTTTTAGTCCCCAATCTTCCTTGTGTTGCTAGGTCAATGACCAGTCCCAGGAAATCTGGAGCTCTTCCCACTTTGTACTACTTCCCCAAGCAGATCTCAGGGGAGGAGCAACAAGTGACTGAGCTAAGCAATCATGCAGAGATTTAGTGAAATAGGACTTTTAGTCTCTAGTTGTATAATTCTAGTACTTTCTATTGGTCATCTCCAATTCATTCTACATAGAGCTGGTTTGTCTATAGTTATTTGCATATGTGTCTTCCCAATTAGACAGTAAGTGCCTTGAGGGTACAACTGTCTTTTTTACTTTTCTTTGTATCCCCATCACTTAGCACAAAGCCTGACATAATATGCTTAATAAACATTTACTGGCAGATTGAGAATGAAGGCTAGCCACCAGAATTATCTGCTACAAATTACTAAGTACCTAAAAACTGCAAAAAATTATGTGAAACTTAAGTCCAAAAAAAAATAGTTTTTGATAGCGGATGTTTTGTACTCTCATTCTAGCCAATGAGGATAGGAATAGAAGGGAAAGTATTGGAGTATACAGTCCAATAATATTCAAAGCATTTTCTTTGAGATTGAGGGACTGTGTAACTGACCAAAATTATAGTCTATGTGTTATATTTTTTCTTTTGAAGAAAGGTTTTTTGTTTTATAAAAATAAAGGTATTTTTATGCTTTTTTGTTTTTCTCATGTAATCATTCTCTGATATATACTCAAACATGACCATCTGCCCCACCCCAATCTTGGTCGGCTTCTTTTATAACACTGATTGGTCATGTCTGAAAGTGTAGGCACCATTCTGCATTTACGGTTATGTAGTTTTTCAAGGAAAGGGGGGAATGACAAAATTACATTTTCTCAACTCTTTAGAAAGGGTTAAGATCGGTCATTCCTCTTAAAACAACAACAACCAGCAATTATGTAACACTTTAAGGTTTACAAAATACTTTACACTTGTAAACTCATTTGACTGTTTTCTTTTTTCACCAAATCCTTGAGGATTTCAAGTGAAAGGCATTTGATAAGATCAAACATAAGGATGACTGTTTTGAGTCTGAGTCACATTTATATTTGTAGCAGTAACCAGATAAACAATGAGCTTCAAAACATTGATCACTGATGACTTGGTACTGACTTTGTATGGCAGGTGAAAGAAAACGGGCATGAAGGCAAGAATTCTGCTTTCTCAATTTTCTCTTAAAGATCAACCAATGGTAACTTGAAACCACTTTTTTTTCTATTTCTTGACTGAAACAACGCTTACCTTATTTAGGATGATTCAACATTCAACACAGACTTCATGAACACTTATAGTAAATTTGGGGAGACAGAGAATTTAGCTAGGAGATAGTGACTGCCTTTATGGAGCTTCCAGGCTAAGATAGGTAACACACAGAGATAATAACATGCACTAAGTCATGCTCTGCCTATTGGAGAATTTGCTACCAATAGAGGGGGGAATCAGAAAAAATGCCTTATGAAGGAGATTTGAACTGGGCTTTCAGGATGATCAGAACCTCAATAGAAGCAAGTAAAAATAGGCTCTATTCAAGGCATGTGTTTAGGACTAAAGAATAGTCCAATTTTGACTGGAGACTAAAGTTTATGAAGGAGAGCAAAAGTAGAGTCAGATAGGAGACAGCATGAGATTGTGAAATAATAACCCCTTTCTATTTAAATAGAATATACATTAAATATGTATAGAATAAAAATTCTAAATAACCCTTTGATAGGCTCTGTGTTTTTGCTCAAGTCACATACATAACTTCTTTCTCTAGTCTTAACACCCACTCACCCATTCGCATCCCCTTAAGTGTGAGTTTCATCCATAAAGGAAAGCATTTTAATTCATAAGATCATCAAGGTCCTTTCCAGTGCTAACATGGGAGCATGGTAAGCTGAGAAACTAAACTGGAGCAGATCTTTGTATCCCCCATTTCCAACCTCTGCCCTCCCCTACCGCAGCCAAGTGCTTAGTTAGCATAGTGTCTTGTATGTAGGCGCTTATAACTCTTTTGGGGAATGACTAAACTTCTATAGGTAGGCCAACTTCAGAAGCTGGATGAAGTGTTCATCCTTTCCTTAGATAAGTTAGAACAGATAAAAAAAAAAAAGATTAGATAGAAAAATCAAACAGCTTTTCATCATCCAATAACATAAGGGTCCTGTGCCTATAGTCAACAATTTTACAAAAATATCAAATGTCCCATTTAACATACCTGTCTCCATCCAAACCCTATTCCTCCATGTCATCCAAAACGAAACAATGTAAAAGCATCTTCTTTCTGGGAAACATTTCCCTGTTTTAATTCTAAGGATCCCTCTTGGGATAAAGAACTCCAAAGGATAATGAAACATGATAGTAGCTTTCCCAATCCTCACTCACAGAGCAATGCTAGTAGGCTGGAATTTTTATTAGGGATACATTTTCCCCCTTAATTTTCTTTTGAAAATTCCAGGTCTTTAAATGAGAAAGTCTACCCTCCAACTGCTCTCCTGAAACTCCTTCATTTTTTCCCTAGTAGATACTTTCCAATAATTTGATCCGGTCATTAAAATTGTGTACACACTTGTCTATGAGCCGAATTCTCTGTCTTTATTTCAAGAAAATCAGTGACATTTAGGACAAGTAGCTTTGGACAATTGAAAACTCTGCCCCTTGGCCTGGAGATCATAATTCTCTCTGTTTTGAGGGTGCTCTGGTCACTGGTGTCCTTACAGAATAAGTGACTATGGGCTAGTTCTCAAAAATCCTATGGGGCATTAGCCTTAAGCAAATGATTGTCCTTCTTTCAGCGTCATTTGCATATCTTAAAATAAACTGAGCCAAGAAATCTTTCCTATTCATATTCCTCAGTAGCTGGTTTACCGGGGGCTCCAAATAGCTCTGGCTAACAGGCTGTCATTTTAAGTATCGAGACGATATCGTTCATTTCAGGTTTTAAACAAGGCATCAGAGACTTCTAATAGGCCAGTCAGCTCATGGATTTCAGTAAAGCTTAAATGGAATCGTGAAAACATGAATTAGACCTTCTCTGATTCGGTGGCAGAGATGGTGGTTTGCTCGACCTCTTTCGAGCCACGAGAATAGCTTTGCCACTCCAAGACCATAAATCTGAGAACCACTCATCAAGGGGTGTATGTGCGCTGGGGGCGGGGAGGGTGGGAGGTGGGTCGCCACTCAGGATGCAATTCAAAGTCTGGGCTAGGAGCTGGCTGCAGCGCCCAAGGAAACATCCGCCTTGGCTGTCCGTAGGTGTTTGTATTGGGTGAGTTCTGTTGTGGGTTTCGCTCTCTATCTCTGAAACCTATCTGCCAGGGCGATTGTGCAATTTTAAAACAGCCAACTGCCACATAGTATGGCTGTGCCTTTCTCCATGTGGAGGACTTGCTTCCTTTCTTTCACCGGGCTCCAAACCGAGGCACACAATGGGTGTGTTGTACTCTAGCCTAGCATGGTATGCATGATATCTGGGAAAGGAAGGAGGTGCGAGACGCTCCTAATACCTACGGTCTTTCCAGGACAAGCACCCCCCCTCACCCCCCCCCCAAAAACAGCCCGAAGAATTTAGTCCAAGGTATGTAAAACAACTAGGAGAAGGGGGAAAATAATAATAAATCCCCGTTTGTTCTTCTGACCTACATAGGGAACTGCAGTGTTTGGACAGCTTCGACCCAACCAAATGTAGGCATATGTTGTAATGCAAGCAGACCGATTTATCAAGCTTTTAGAATAAAAAGTCCCGAAGTCCTAGGTATTACATAGACACACACAGCAACACGCATAGATATCTGTTGTCATTTCTCTCAGTTCCTGTCACAAGAAGACATAAAAGAACCTATTGTATAGAAGCCCCCTGGCATTGGGGAGGCAGACGATCCAGAAATACACGTCAACACAATTCATTAAAACAGCAAATATTTGCCTTCCATCCTGAGATCCAGAACGGCCAGTTCATTTCATCATACAATTTATGTAACAAAAACTTAATGAAACGAGTCTTTGTGCTTGACACCATTTTATGAGGAGAGGGAGAATTACAAGCAAAGATCTAAAATAAACCGCTCCAGCTGAGTGGAGCTCTAAGCAGCTGTCCTTTAAAAGCCCCACTCTGTTGGCTTGGGGGCTTTTCCTTTCTTCATTTTTCTTTTAAAAGATGCCTCTTTACTTACCTCGGGCGAACAAGTGTCGGTATCCAGGAAGTCCCGTTGGAAGATGAGCCCCGACCCCCACCTGCCGATCTCCAGAATCTGTTGGGAAGGAGCGAGGAAGCCGAGTGCGGCTGCCTTGTGAACCACAGGCACATACACCTGCTTCTTCAGAGAGCTCGGCAGAGGACCTTAGCCCAAGAGGGTGACACCCTCCTCTTTTGGGTCACTGGTTTTCAGGACGAGCAGCTAGTGAGCTGTGCAGATAACATTGCAGAGAAACCTAGCCCGTCAGGAGACAAAAACCTTCCCCACTGGCTGATAGCAGAGAGGCGGTCGGGCCACTATCACACACACTCTCTCTGCATTCCTCTCCCTCAGACCAGCTCCCGGGGACAGCAAAGCAGCGAGCTTGTTCCAATGGAAGTTGCAAGGAATCTCCTAGATGCGGTGATTATTCTCCAGGATGCCCATCGCTCTCTTTCTGTCCAAATAGTTTCTTTCCCCGTTTTTGTTTTCTCAGGAAAATTATCGTTCCGAGATAAAGCTCAGCATGTCACGCTGTTTCCCATAAGTAAAATGGCTGGTCCTCTTCTGCGCAGACAGCTCATTGGGTTCCACTGGCTTTTCGTAACCATAGCAACACCCAACAGACAGCCTTCTCCAGCAAGCATGGTTGATCATGTGCAACTCGCCAACACAGCATGTTAATTTCTTTTCTTATAAAACTACTCGTTGCCCCCACTTCTTTGTACGGCTCCTTTTGTCTTTCTCAGTATTTCACTGGGGACTACAAGTCTTCTCTGATTTTCCGGCTTTTAGGGATAACCCCCCCCCTTTAAATAATGAGCATATACTAAATGTGAAATCGAGGTGGTGAAACCCTACTCTAAGCTATCCAGGTTAATAGTATGCAAATCACAGGAGAAAGCCTAATTGGAATCACATTGTCAAAAAAACAAAAAAACAAAAAACAGGTTCTGTGGTTGCTTTGCAGATTAAATGTAAAAAAGTATTTGGCCAATGTAGCCAGTTATGCTTGTTTAATTGCGGTGTCCCAATAGCAACTTAATTGAAACACAGCCTGATTGTTTATTTATAGCTCTAAATAATAACAATAGAATATCCCAGGATGTTTTTTTTAACAAAGTGTCTGGCAGGTTTTGGTCCTCAGGATAAGATTTTCCCCCCTAATATCTTTCAAGTTTTCTTTTTCAAATTGCAATTTAAACTATAAACACATACTTCATGTTTCTTCCCTTTGGGGGAAAAATTATACTTTCATAAATTACAATCTTAAAAACATTACAAACCAAATTCACAGTATGAGTACATATTTATTTTAAGCTTTTCTAATAAATTACCCATAATTCCTCTGCTTCAAATTGAAGTTTTGGAACTAATGCTAAACACTACAAATAGCTAACAAATAACCACTCCAGTCTTGTTGTTGTTCAGTAGCATCTGACCATTCATGACCCCATTTGGGGTTTTCTTGGCAAAGATATTTGAACAGGTTTGCCATTTCCTTCTCCAGCTCATCTTATAGACAAGCTGGGTTAAGTGACTTGCCCAGGGTCATATAGCTGGGAAGTATTTGAGTCTATATCTGAACCCAGGAAGAAGAGTCTTTCTGGTTCCAGGCACAGTCTATCCACTGGACCATTTTGTCTAGTCTTACCTTTTAACTTATTTTAATGCTTCAACAGATCCACCAACACATGTCACAACCCCTTTGTACCTAAGGAAACAATGAGTTGCCATAGCCAAAAATTGTGGCACTTGGTGGCCAGTGTTCCAAACTCAATTAGACTGGGAATCGGACAGCTGGACACTGACACATACTTTGTGGCCAGGCTTTTTACTTGTAGCTCTCCAAGCTTAGTAGAACTTGCCAGTTTGCATTCCAAGTACTTGCATAGCCCTCCAGAACATACATCAAGATAAGATATCCAAGGAGGACTTCAAGGCTGTCATTATAGTACAACAAATTCCAAAGAATTGCCCTTGTATTCAAATGTTGCTAATGGCCTCTTATTAAACACTGATAGAATCATGTAAGTCAATATCTGAGACTGTAGTAAAGAGTCTTTCATGGTAATGACATTTGCTGCAGTAGAAGTCCAGTATTGTACTTTTCCGAATGTAGGTATGTAACCTTTATATGGAGCATCCTAGGTTAGAGGACGATAGGAGTTAAGCCTGGATGAGAACTTAGAGATCATTTTACAGCTCTTGAAATTGGGACCTATCTGCAGGAAATACAAGTACAAAATTGGAGATTTAGTGTTTGAACCCAGGAATCAGATTCCAAAGCCAGAGTTATTTATTATATATTAGGAGAGGGGACATTTCTCTTCCTCCTCCCTCCTCCTTTCCTTTCTCAGTTGACACATTCAATGGATAAAATCATGGATAAATGAATGGAAAAAAATTAATCGTTTACTATGTACAAAGCACTGTGTTAACTGCTGGAGATATAACAGTAAATAGAAAAGTAAGACAATCCGTGATCTCAAGGAGTTGACATTCTAAGGGGGAAAGACAACATATGTGGAAGGTTTCAACTAAGTGTTAATGTATTAGCAAATTGTCAACATCTGGTGGGCCTTTATGAAGTGTGAATACCTTTCTCTGATGAACTTAAATGGACTCCAGTGGGATTTCTCAAGAACCCCACCTTGGGAAGAAGAGAGACTGAGGATTTCAGTACTGGGAGTGCTAAATGCCTTCCCTATGAGTTTGCTTCACTATCGTGGTTCTGTAAGGTTTTGTCTATTCTTTGAACCAATAGCATGTATATTTGTGGAAAAGTGTATCTCAGGTTTATGGGGGGAATGTTTTGGGCCTACAGCTTTTGTTATGCCATCCTAGCAAATGCTTTTCTTAAGAGCCAATTATGTTGTCTGGCTGTTAATGAGAAGCATACTGATGAAGGCTGGTGAGGTAGAATAGTGGAGAATTGGATTCACAATGAACCTCTAGAATCTCAAAGTAGCAGGCACTCTGAAAACCCAACCTGTGAGCGTGCTTGCAAGCTGGGATCAGGTAGTTTAGAGTGGGTGCTGCATATATAAGAAGTTCTTTGAGGATAGAAACTGTGTCTAAATGGATAAACGAACCATGATCTGACTTATAACTCTATGTGTCAGTAGTCCATTTGCTTGCTGGTTCCATGACAGCTTTAGAGAGGCGACTGATTGAAAGTAAATTTCTTACAATAATAAAGAGCTTGAAAAACTCCAGTAATTCCATTTCTGATTCAAAAGGCCATTTGGAAATAAGGTGGTGAGCGGTTCTTTTCTCAAGAGAGACAGTATGGTACAGTATAGTAGAGATAGGGCCAGCCTTTGAGTAAAAAGGATCTGAATTTAAGACAACTATCAACTGTGAGGTTGTGAGAAAGGCTTGAAGAAGAGGTTCTCTCTTTCAATGCTCCAGGCAAGTGTCTGAAAACAGTTGATTATCTGTATTGGTAGAGGGAGTGTCCATACCAAGAGTTCCTTGTTGTTATTGTTATTTGACCCCACCCAAATTCTCAAAATAGTCACAGTCCTCTAACTTGGAATATAACTAGAGGAAATTTGTAGGGGAAAGTTAAAGAGACATTATTACAGTGAGTTAGTCTACTCTTCCCGGACATTCATTTTGACAGATTATAACCCCAATATATAATATATTTTTGTTATTAAAATATTAGTTTTTAGTTAACAGGCCATTCTTTGTACTCTATGTGCTTATTTTCTAAAGATATAACTGCTTTCCATCTATTTTTAATTTTTGTTACAACAGATTTGAGTCCAGATAAGCTTTTTACCCATGAAAACCAGAACATGTAGGAGGCCAGGGAAATTTTTTAAATAATGCATCCATCAAGATAAAAATATTTAAAAGCAAAATCTGTAACTTTTCCAAGCAAGTTCAAATAACTTTGACATGTTCCTCAAGATTAGTGTTCTATGGGAATTACTTTTTAATGGAATCAAAACTGTTCAAGTATAAAAAAGTAAAATAGTCTATTCATGTTTATAAACAATTTATAAATGTGCAGTGAGTTTTAAAGAACTAATAATTAAATTATTATTTATGGATGGCATCATTCTCAGCCTCCTCTCTCTCGATGTCTGATCTGTGCCTAAGCGGCACCAGCTAGGTTGACATTACTGCTAGGGGGAACTGAGCTGTAACCATTTTGTAATTTTCACTATCACTGAAACCCATCCCAAGACACACATAAAAACTTCCCCAAAGAAGAAGGACATGTCTCAGGTGCTCTTTGCAGAAAGGGTTTTGCAGAGTTGGTTTCATCGAATCCCAAAAGACAATAAGTAACAGCACCTAATAGCAAGCATGCCCAATGATGATTACCATGAATATATGTGACTAGACCAACAGCCACATGGAAAACATCCACAAATAAATTAAAAAAAAATTAAATACACTCCCCAAAATTAAAACCTATTTTGGTACTTAGTGATCTCAACACAAAACTAGACATAATGGGGCAGGCAAAAAATTATGTTAGAAAATATAATTCTGGATCATACACTTAGAACTGGGAAAAAAAACCACAAAATTTCAAACAGTCATCTATATCAGTGTCTTTGTTTTACAAATTTAATTCTATAAGAATTTATTAAATTCCTACTGGGTGCCAAGCACTTTACTAGTTTCTAATGACAAAAGAGAAGCAATTTCTCCCTTCAGTGGGGAGGAGGAGGGAACAACTTACACATAGATAATTCAAAACATTTACAGAAGGGAGGAGGTGGGAATAATAACAATTGGAGGAATTAGGCAAAATCTTATAGAAAGAAATGAAGTTTTGAAGGGAGTCTGGGCTCTTAAGAAGAATAGGGGTCCACTTGTGCAAAAGTATGGAGCCTAGAGATGAGATATTGTATATCACTAACAAAAAGTAGGTCAATTTGGCTAAAATGTAGGTCACTTTGGAGATATAATGTGAAATTAGTCTAGAAAGGCTGGAGTCAGATTTTAAAAGTTCTTCCATACCAAGTAGTATTTTGTATTTGATTCTAAAGGAAATAGTCACCAGATCTGTTGAAGAATAGAATGAAAAAAAAAATGTAATTCTTAAGCCCTTATCAAAAGGCAGGCATAGTGCTAGCTAGCTGTTATTTAGTGCTTTCAGCTCTACAAAGCTCCTTTATATGTATTATTTCATTTGGTCCTCACAACAGTCCAGGGAGATAGGTTGTTGTTATCTCCAGTTTACAGATGAGAAAACTGAGGTTCACTGGGGACTGGGTAACACAGTAGAAAGGGTCTGAAGTAGAATTTGAATTCTTTGACCTAAACCTAGGACACACCATAGAACAGATGAGATTTGAAACTTGGTCCACTAACTTAAAAATACCACGCTTCTTCTTAGGAGTTTTTATCTTTATATATATATATATATATATATATATATATATATATATATATATATATATATATATATATAT
>NC_058135.1:64506438-64614539 GCF_016433145.1 Gracilinanus agilis
TCTTTATATATATATATATATATATATATATATATATATATATATATATATATATATATATATATATATATAATTTGAGAATAATATTTAAATATTCATAATTAAAGGCAATATTAAACTTCATTTATAGGTTAGTGAAGAAGTGTAATTTTTTTCCCATTCAAGTTCACAGACTCCTTAAAGTCTTATCTGTGGACTCCCCAGGCTAAGACCATGTTCGAAAGCATGCAAAAACAGTCCATTTGTATATCATGAATATTTGAGAGAGAGAGACAGACAGACAGACAGACAGACAGACAGACAGATAGATGGACAGAGAGGGAGGGAGAGGGAGAGACAGAGAGACACAGAGAGACACAGAGACAGAAACAGAGAGACTTACAGAGGCTGGCAAATACTGAATGTCATTAGAAAAAACAAAAGTGAAACTGACTATCTTATTGGACAGCTCCTGAGCAGAGACAAAACAGGTGCTTCAGAATTAACCTGCTGGTGGCAATCAAGCTAGAAACTGGTTAGAGCAAAGCCCAAAGTAAATAGTAAATTAGAAGAAGGATAAAGCTGAGAGGACACTGGAATTTCAGCTTCTCTTATATGATCTATAGATATAAGCTGTCAACTTAAAAGAAAAAGAAATGGATAAAAGCAAGGTCAATGATTTGCTTATACTTTCCTAAAGAAATTTAACCAGTTTAAAAGTTCATTGCAATGTCGAAGCTTTGAAAGTCCGTAAGTGAGCATAGCCTACAAATATGAATCCCTTTGCCTAAATGGAGACATGGAGACAGTAATTTAGAGCACAAGTTAGTTGCAAAATCATTTGGAGAGGAATTACAACATTTATGAGACATATCACTTCTTTGAGCATTTGAAGAGCAAATAAACCTGCAGGAAACGTGATTTCTAATCTCATTAGATTTTCCTGAGAGCATTTAGAGATGAAACCAGGAGGATGAGAAACGTGAAATGCTGGAAGATCTTTCAGGTTTTTTTTTTTCAAACCCTCCTTTGCCTTCTGCTAAGTATCAGTTCTTGGTCTGAGTCAAGATAAGTGGGGTAAAATCTGCCTAGAGTCACACAGCTAGGAAGTGTATGAGGTCATATTTGAACCCGGGATTTCCCATCTCCAGACCTGACAATCTCTAACTGCCCTTCCAATATTGTTTAAAAAAATTTTTATAACAATCTGTTCTTATCAGTTATAATAGTAAAAACTCCACATTTGAGTACATTACTGCTTTGATAGAAATTACATCAGGAGTGGAAACTTACAGATAAATTCATGATGGAGGTGACAAAATTATAAAGTCAGCCAGAGAGGAATTCTTAAGCTACCTTAAAGAGGGAAATATTCTTAACCCGGGGAAGAGATGAGAGGTTCGTTTGTCTGTTTGTTTGTTTTTTAAGATAGACAAGTGACCAATATACTGGCAACTGTTAACTGATTGCCTTTTTATTGCTAGAAAGTCTTTATGCGAATGGTCTGTGTACTTATCAAAGTTCCCCTTGATGTAAAGAGAGGAAACAGGCATCTTTTCATGTGACCATTTTAAAAAAAAATGGCCTATATCTTTACCAACATGTCATTAATGAAGAAAAGATGGGTCTATAAGATCAGACTGTACTTATTGTCTTTTGACTTCAAGAAACATTTGACTTAGAGCAAATTACAGCTTGGAGGTTCTTATTATACAAGGTGACTCTTCTCGTGAAATTCCCAAATCCTGTGATACCCTGTAATAGATGTGACTCCAGAAACATTTTTGTTCATTGAGCTTTGAAGTATTGGCATCTAATAATTCACATTTATCTAGTGTTTTCTACTTTACAAAGTGTTTTTCAAGGGAGGCAATACAAATTACACGGCCCTTCCTGAGCATCAGTGGTGAGGATTCACCATTACTAGCCCAGTTCAGAGCCACCATAATGTTGGTAGGCTGTTATGCCCCATCTCCATTTCTGACCCAGCATTTTGGTTTCATCTTCTCCTTCTGAGTGGCAATGATCACAATCTCAAATCTCCACTTTGGCCTCCCCTCAAACTCACACCTTGCTTCCCATCTCCAGTAACAGCAATCAAATCAATATTACTATTCCTGGAAAAAGCATATCAGTACAATGCCCTACGTCTCTACTTCTCTACTCAGCAACTCTGTGCCATCACTAACCAAAACATTTCTTCCTGGCCACCATTCCCAGCATGAATTATCTTCCTCTATTAGTAGGCTGGAAGCTCCTTATGGGCAGGCACCATCTTGCTTTATGTATCTGTGTGGCTTGCACATATTACAGTGCATGCTATATATCTGTAAAGGTATAACATGCCAAATTTACAGTTGAGCAGTAAGTTTTACCTTGAAGAGGCGGCAGATGGCCTCAGGAATACAACATGTTATTTTAAGCTTAAGAAAAACGTTGTCCATTTGTTATCCCTATTGTCCTCTCTCTACTAGTACAGCCCACCTTTGGTTTATTTTTTAAACATTTTTTAAACTGCTATTCATGTCCTTGATGGCTCCTGGTCTACAAGTTATCTTTGTTAATATGTTCTAAGTTTTAGCTATTATTGGCAAAACAGTGATCTGGAACAAATCTGAGGGACTTCTGAATAAGGATGCTATCCATCTCTGGAGAAAGAACCATTGGAGCGCTAATGCAGATGATTTTTCCATTGTTTATTTGGCTTTATGTTTTGGGGTTGTTATAATCATAATCTGGGAATAGATGGATGCTGCCTTGACTGACAGGGATGGCAGTTGAGAGACTTGGAATGTTCCCAGGTGCTATGAGCCAGAGGCAAACATTGGTTGGCCCCATGGTATAAATACCCCTCACAGCCTCTTTGGAGGGAAGTCTCTGGACTGAGAAGTCTCTGGTCTCTGAAGTCTCTGGACTCAGAGGCTGTGAACTGGAGATCACAGATCTCTGTCAACCTCTGTGGTTCAGTCTGGGAGTGGGTGGGGGAAGGGTGGTTTGAAGGGTGGTGAAGGGTTGCCGGGTGGTTTAAGAAGAAGAGGGTAGGAATAAGACTGAATCTATTTCCTGATAGACTGTGAATGCTAGTGAATCATCAACACTGGTAGTGAGAGAGCTGGGAGAATAAAGACCATCAATACATCTGCAGCAATAGCCTTCCTATTCTCTGGCTTGGCTGTGGCCAGGTCTGGCCAGAGACAGAGGGAGAGGTGGAATCTCTAGCCTTCACCTGATCAATAGACTCCAGTCTTGATTGTTAATTAGACTATAGATAATAGATCAATAGGGTTTCCAATCCCCAAACCTTGACCTTGTTACCCTTTCCCTATTTATAGATAAAAGGGTGTTCAACAACAAGTACCTTCCTGAGTCATCTTTCTAACACGACCCTTGGGAAGGGAGTCAAAAGCAGTCAGATCCTGAATGTTATTCAAGGCAGAAACAACAGCCCAATATTAATTTATCCAACCCCAGGCTGGGTCTGGAAAGGTTATCTATCTATCTAACCTCTTGAGGGTCCTTACTTAGGTAGCTGTTAGAAAGAAGGGATAACTTACAGCAGCAGTCAGGGTGACAGGAGTAGGTGTTCCTCCCACTAACTGCAGCTAAGGAGATCAAAGACAGATACACATCATCACCATCATTATACATGTATATATCTCCTTTGTACCATATATTTCTATAACAGGATTTTGATTTTATAATATTACTCACTTACAAAAATGAGCAATATGTATAATCCAGAAAAAATAAAGTGTTACTGAACAAAATGATGAGATTGGATCACATGAAAAAATAGGTCTGTTTACATGTAATAGGCATTTTTCCTCCTTTCTTTTCGCTCTATGAACACTCACCATTGTAACCCTGCAGCCATCAAACAAATAAACATGGTGGAAGGGGGTGAGTAGGAAAGTCAGACGTTAATAGCCACCTACTGCAGTGTGTTTAAAGTCTTGGCCTCATATCCATTCATTGTACATAGTGGCAAAAGCACTGAGTAACCATCTAGTTTGACTCATGACTAAAAAAAGACTCCCATCTACAAATGCCTCATAAATGATTTTCTAGCCTGTGCTGGAAGGCTTCCAATGAGGGGCAGGGAAACCACTACTTTCTAAGGCAACCCATTCCTATGGAAGAATTTTATATTTATCTTTAAAATGTTTAAATATTACTGAAAAAAACTATTAAAATATAATGGCATACACATGTATATATATATATGTGTGTGTGTGTGTGTGTGTGTGTGTGTGTGTGTGTGTGTGTGTGTGTAAGTCCTTTGAGGCATGAAACTTTTTTTTTAATTCTTGTAACTCCAGTCTTTCACAGTATTGATATATAATAGTCACTTAATAAATGCAGGTTTACTGATTGGTTGGTTGATAGTATCAAAGTGAGGATGGTTTTTTTTTCCCCATAAATTCAATTCTAAATCTTTCCTATTTCTATATTCTGCTCCTAGTTCTACCTTCTGGGGACAAGAAATCCCTTTTCTATGCAACAGTCCTTCAAATATTTGGGTTGACTCATCCTCCACTGGAACCCCTTATTCTCACCCTTGCATACAGCTAAGTGGAAAAGATGATATTTAAATATCTTTTCATCTAGAAAAAATAATCAAGAAACAATGAGTACAACCTATCTTATAGAATATTTCCAAAATGTCAGAATTATGAAAAGGTTTGAATTGTGAACTGATTATCAAAAAGAATCCTGGATTCCTAACCACAATCTAGAATATACAATTACCTTATTACCTTTAAGGTAGTAACTGAATCCTGTATACACACACACACACACACACACACACACACACACACACATTATGTGCATGTATATATGTGTATATATATTATGTTCATAATATGGATAATTAATTAGGAGAAACAATATCATTAAGCTTGTTGTTGTTTGTCCTTCCATTTTCAAAGAGGATCAGTGACCTTACAGGATGATGTCTTAACTTGCGTATGAATTGGATTTGTTCGACAGAGTTCACAAAGTCATCAGCCTCACTCTCTCTTCCACAGTCATCTAAATCCAGTGGCAAGACAAAAGTCAAGACAATTGTTAGATGGTTCAGGATGTAGAAGGCCACCTTGTCATCTTCAATGTCTTACCAAGCTCTAAGCGCTCCACAGCACCTGCTTCAGCTGTCTTCATGGCCATTGGAAGAAATTGTTCTCATCCTCCCATTCCCCTGGGTTGAAGTCTTCACATGCTTGGAGTAGACACCCAACTAATTCACCGATGGGTTTGTGGCCCATCAGTTACCCTCAACCTGGTTTTAGCCCATCTACTAAGTGGCTGCTGCACATGTTACAGCTTCTTGGAGTCATAGGTGAGAGTTGGGTGCCAGGTGGACACCAAAGGTGAATGAATGACCCTAAAAGAGGTTGGTAAGCCCTCATACCAGAAATGCTAGTACTTGTTGAATACCCATACACCCCATCATTAAGCTTAGAGATGAGATCAAATTGGGAGGGGCAATCTGAGAAGGCGAGATTAGAATCAGGACTAAACTGTTTTTAGTTTAATTCACCAATAAATTCTTGAGAAGTTAAGGCTGAATCTTACAAGTTATCAGCCATCACTGCTCCCAGAGTTCAAGATAACCTACAAGCCAATCAGAAAATAACTCTTTGACTTCTTCTCATTTAGCCCTACTTAGAATCCAAAATGACTTTGAAAAATTGGCAAACACAAGTAAATCTTCAAGGTAATCCTGTTAATATAAAACAAGGGACGATTACATGTAAGCATACCTTAGAGATACTGTAGGTTTAGTTCCAGACCAATCCAATAAAGTGAATCTTTTAATAAAGCAATTTATGCAAGTTTTTTGCTTTCCTAGTACATATAAAAGTTATATTTATATTATACTACAGTCTACTATGCATCTAAAAAATGAAATGTACACACCTTAATTTAAAAAAATACTTTATTGCTA
Source organism: Gracilinanus agilis (assembly GCF_016433145.1). Taxonomy (NCBI): domain Eukaryota; kingdom Metazoa; phylum Chordata; class Mammalia; order Didelphimorphia; family Didelphidae; genus Gracilinanus; species Gracilinanus agilis. The sequence continues at coordinate 64,512,368 of NC_058135.1, forward strand.
AAAATGCTATTATGTAAGCCTTCAGCAAATCATAATCTATTTGTTGGTAGAGGGTCTTGCCCTTATGTTGATGGTCAAGATGATGGTTGCTCAAGGTTGGGGTGGCTGTGGCAATTTCTTAAGACAATAATGAAATTTGCCACATCAATTGATTCTTCCTTTCACTTGAACTTTTAGAAGCCATTTTAGGGTTATTAATTACCCTACTTTCAATATTGTTGTGTCTTATAAAACAGGGGCATTTGAGGAAAGGGAGAGAGACATGAAGGGCAGGTCTGTAGAGCAATCAGAACTCACACAAAGTTTATTGATTAAATTCACTGTCTTATATGTATATGGTTGTGGTGCCCCCAAACAATTAAAATAGTAACATCAAAAATTACTCACCACAGATCATGATAAGAGATATAATAATAATGAAGTTTGAAATATTTTGAGAATTACCCAAATGTGACACAGAGACATGATGTAAACAACACACTGTGGGGAAAATGTCAATAATAGACTTGTTCAAGCAGGGTTGTCACAGACTTTCAATTTGTAAAAAAACACATTTTCAAAGCATTATAAAACGAGGTGTACCTATAAATGTAAATACAGTAACAGAAGTCCAGTAATGATCAAGTAATTAACAGACAACACTTATAGTATTTTAAAGTTTATAAAACATTTAACATAGATTATCTCATTTGATCCTCATAACAACCTTGTGAAGTAGGTGTTATTATTGTTTCCATTTTACAGATGAGGAAACTGAATCTTTTTTAAAAAAGAATCCCTTTCTTAGTAACAATTCTAAGATAGAAGGCTGAGGGTGAGGCAAACAAGGTGTGGGAAATTAATATTAAGTTGAGATTTTATTGTGAAATAATTTCCCTTTCAGTCGGCCAGGAACAGTTTGATTTTAAAATAGAAACACTTTCTCCCCCAGTCTATGAAACTGGGTTGAATGTTCCCTTTTGTTAAGATCTTTGTAAAGAATAACAGGATTTAGGGCAGGGTTGAGTAGCCACTTGACCCACTTGAAAGATTGGGTTATGAAATCATCAAACTCTAGCCACCATTTTGGACTGCAACAATCCAGTCATGAGGTGGGCCTCTTTGGCATGCTCTTGGTCTGTTCCTGTGATGAAGTAATGAGAGAGGGGTTGAGGTGTCTAACTCTACCTCCTTCGTGACTGTTTACAAATCAAAGATCTCTAGGGGAGGGATTGAATGATGTCATCACAAAGCCTATATATTGGACTAAATGCTCTCTCTCTCCTTTGCCTTCTCCCTCTCCCTCTCGTGTTCCCTCTCTCCCTCTTCCTCTCCCTTAGTTGCTCTCATTTGGATGGATTCTCAGCTGGATTTGCCAAGCATTGAGTTCTTTGATGTCCATTCCCACTGTGGAGGGAGCCCATTGGCTATTTTAATTAAGTCTTGAGCATTGTATTAATAAATTATTTTTAAAATTAAGATATAAAACCTCTGAAGAAGAGGGTACATTCAAACTCAGGTCTTCCAAGTCCATTCACTGCTCCACTTGGAGGACTCTTGACCATCTACGTATGGCAGCAACGCCAAGGGTTGTTACAAAGTAAGAGTAAGGAAGCATTCCCAGTTAACCTTCCTTTAGACAATCCTCTTTCACACCATTGGTGGTCAGGATGTGTAATCTGAGTTCTTGACTAAGCCATAACATAGGAAGTCAAATAAAAAAGATGACTCAGAGGTTAGAGAAGAGAATCCATGATGGTTAGAGATCTATGGCTAGATGACTATTCTCTGTCCCTACTTGATTCCTGCCCCAAATTTGAAAGTTGTATGTGTTTTAGCTGTATTAAGACCTGAATTTGACCACAGCTGAAATAGTTTCCATGACTTATTTGACATTCAAGTTCACCTCCATTGGAAGATTCCTTGGATGCCTTATTGTAATGTGGAGGAGACCCTGGCTTCTCAGACACCATGCCAGAAGATACAAGCTCTGGCAGCTTCTCTCAAATATCTCTTAAGTATCAACCTAATAATGATTGCACTTCTATTGTTTAAGGTCCAGAATACTGAAAGGTAATGTTTAGATAGCTCTTTAGTGTTGAAAAAATACTTTTCTATGGAACCAGTTAGGTGGTACAATGTATAGAGTGCCAAGTGTGGAATTGGGAAGACTTGGGTTTAAGTTGTGACCTCAGACACCCTTCCTACCTGTGTGACCCTGAATAAGTCACTTAATCCTGTGAGAATTTATATTTCATATTCTATACGAATTACTCCATCAGGGCCCTAGACTAGAAAGGCCACAATCAATTCCCATATATTAGAGAGGATTCCTGTGTAAAGGTCTTGGACCTCAGGCACCATCCAATCTACAGATTTTTGTATTTTCTTTGTCCTTAAGAATGTGTTCCTTTCATAAGTTCTGGCTAACAAGAATATTTTATGATCATTCTTTTCCTGTCTATGTGAAAACAATAACCATTATCTGCCTGTGTGGGAAAGGTCTGTGGGTCTGATGGAACACTTCTTAATTAGCTATTTACCAATTACAGATGTCTTGGGATATTCAAAGAAGGAACTGAATGACAAAATCCCCAAAGCGTTTATAGGTAGGTACTTGGGCCAGGAGTTTTGAGGTCTTGGATTTATGAAGAGAATCCTTTGATAAGATTACAATGTCTTAATGAATAATTTTTAAAGTAAGAAATACTGCCTCTCGAGAATTTTGATTGTTACAACCCTGATTGCCTAGCCTTTCATGAGTTTCTGTCTTAGAACTGGTACTGACAGAAGGTAAGAAGTTAAAAAAAATACTTTGTACTCCCAGAGCACAATTTCTGGCACATAAAATGCTTGTTGACTTAAGCTGTTAAAGCTTAGAACTGCATTAAGACTTTTAGAACACTTTTTCATTTGCCAACCCTAGGAAGCATGTGTTAATATTATCCCTATTTCACAGATAAGGAAACTAAGGTTAAGAACGGATAATTTAAAACCCATAGTGTCTGAGGCAAGATTTGAATTCAGGTCTTCCTGACTTTAAGTTCTTTGTTCTATGTACTGCATCATATTACAGAAATGTGGAGATGCCCAAAATTAGAAGGCTGGCCAGAAAAGGAAGAATTTTTTATAGTAACTTCCAGAAGCCATCTTCTAAGGAATAGAGGAGTTTATGATCTGCATATTTTTGAGAGATTACCATTCTCCAACTAAAACACAAAAACTACAGACCCTAGAAGCAGTGGCATAAAATTTGGACCTTGAATGAAGAGGTCCCTGGTATCATGTCAGTTGAGAAAATTTGATGCTGTTAAATAAAAAAGGACAACAAAATTTTGTTTATCTGCCTGACACAGTATGCTTTGGGGGGGGTCAGAGAACCTGTTCAAATTCTGCCACGGACTAGTTATGGCCAAGTTATTTATCTTCTGGGGGCCTCAGTTTCCTCATTTGTAAAATAAGAATGTTGACCTTGATGGCCATTAAGGTCTAGTTCTATCACTGTGATGAGGACCATGTTGAGGCTGGATGACTTGACTAGGGTCACATAGTATCTAAGTTGGGACTTGAAGGTGGATCTTTCCAACTCCAAATGAGGTGCTCTCTCTACTTTGCCATGCATCACATTGGTTTGAGCAAGATCCATATATTGGACATTCCCAAAGTTTTAGGGAAGCTACAAGTTTTAATAGCTTAAACAGCTTTAAGCTTAAAAAATAGCTAAGCTATTTCGAGCACCCAGAGCAATGGTGGTAGGATTTTTGGTCTTGTTTTTTGCTTACAAGGAATTTCAACTTTGGTGTGTTATTTTTGACACTTACATAGAAATCCTAAAAGAGGGGAAGAGTCATCTCTTGCTGTTTTATATGGTGCTATGCTTTGTGCTAGCACCAGATAAGTCATTCTGGGTAGTGGGAAGCAGCCTACCTCCCAGTGACCTTTTCTACTGAGAATTGTTTTTGATAGAAACACTGACTTCCACTGACCCCAGACAGGGAGCTCCAGGCAGAATAACTGATGAAAGAGCATACCTTTCAGAATCGGCTTGCCCAGCCTATTGTCGTCATTGCATTATTGAATTAGTAACGTATCACAGAAGATTTTGCAAACAAAGCCTGGCAAAAGGTATTTCTTTAAAAAAAAAAAGAATCTATTGGTTTCATCTGAGCCACTGGAACAAACTAGGAAGGCACAGGGTGAAACTTGGCAACTCTGGACAAGGGTTGGAGCTCAGAATGAGAATACTTGTCAAAGTCAACAAGAGGCAAATGATGGCAATGAAGTGGAAATTAGAGGAAATACCAGTTTCTCTCTGGAGTCAAGAGTTGGATAGTCATTCCTGGAAAACAGTTAGCCAAGCAAGCCCCAAAATTCATTTTCTGAGGCTTGCAGTGAAAAAGACAATGAATTTGAAATGAAAAGACCCAGGTTTGAGTCTCTTATACTTCCTGACCATATGTGTGTCCATGATTGAGTCACTTAACCTCAAGAAGACTTAGCTTCCTGTTCTGTAAAATGGAGTAGGGCAGCGGTTCCCAAACTTTTTTGGCCTACCGCCCCCTTTCCAGAAAAAAAAATTTCTTAGTGCCGCTGAAAATTAAATTTTTTAAAATTTTAATAGCAATTAATAGGAAAGATAAATGCACCTGTGGCCATCACCACTTTCCTGGATTGCTGTAGCACCCACCAGGGGGCGGTAGCACCCACTTTGGGAATCACTGGAGTAGGGTCATCACTCCCACTGCCACTACTTATATTGTCTTCTGCCTCTGAGAACCAAACACTGGGGTCCTTTCAGTAAGTCTGAGTGTATGTCTACCTCCAGGGGAGGCGGCTTTTAGACATCTGTAGTGAAGTCTGTGCCACATAATTATATCAATTTATGGTAGGGGAAGGGACTTATGAAATTGATCAGGAGTTTCCAAAATCAATTCCCTCTTTATAATAATATTTGAACTTACCTAACTTACAGAGTTGTTAGAAGCCAATATCTTCATAAACTAAAATTATTTTTAAAAACCTATAAAAATGTTATGTAATGTGAATTAATATTATTAGATTCCTGAGACTATATTTCCCTTCCCAAACTAAATAGCCTGAGAAATCTTAGCAAAAATTTATTAGGATGGTGACACCTTTTCCAATTTAAGATTTTTAAAAGGAGAAGCAGGAACAAGGTACAAGCATTAAGGTATGAATGGAAGTCTATATCAGGCATGAGGAATAGCCACTGCAAAAGTATGGAGTCTAGAAATGGAATGCCAGGTGGGAGAAACAGAGACAAGACCAGTTTGGGTGGATTAGAGAGTATAAGAAGAGTTCATGTCAGGTCTTATATCCCTTATAGATTATATAGAGGAGTTATTCTATTCCATTTTATTTTAGAAGTGATAAGGAGTCACTGGGGTTTATCATGAAGAATGTTACAGTCAGCCTTGCCTTTAAGGAAAATTACTTGGGCAGAAGTGTGCCATGACATGGAGAAGGAGACTAAGGCAGATAACCAATCAGAACATTTTTCTATAATGGAGGTGAGAAATGATAAGGTCCTGAAGTAAAGTAGGAGCTGAGAGAATGGGGGAAAAGGGCAGGATACAAGAGATCAGAATATTGAAGCTCTAAGATCCAACATTTGGTTAGATATATGGGGTGAGGGAGAGAGAGGAGACCAGGATAATGCCTCCTTAAAATTACATTAAAATTATTTGAGAACTGATGATAGTATATAATTAGATTTCATTTCTGACAACTCTCTAAGATTATCAATTACAGAGAAGGTGCTGACCTGAACTGTTGGTGGGAGTTTTCTCATCCAGTAGTTCTTTGTATCAATGAAATCACAGGTTCAGGCCCTTGATCTATTTTACCCTTGTGAAATGAAACCACTGATTAGCTTTCCAATTAATAGGTAGAAAGATAAAGAACAAGGAATTTGATTACAGTACTACTAGGTCCTATTACTGTTATTTTCTATGAATTAATCATTATCTTACCATAACAATAAAGCAAGGAAAATGTCTTAATGTTGTTTCTTCTCTTAACGTGTCATATAATGTCATTTTGCCATGCAAAATGGAGAACAGGATGAATAACACTCAACAATTTTAGAGTTTAGAACCAACCCAGATGCCATGAGCCAGAGGGCAAAAAGCAGTTACTACCAGGACTATAAAAGAGAGAAACTGGATCAAAACTCTCTCTCACTCCTGAGAGGGGGACCTGGGTGGCTGGGTGGGTAGGCCAACCAAACCTGCTTAGATTACCTGCATTCTGTTCCAACAGTTCTCACATCCTCAACTTCTGGACAAAGCTATTCTGTGTCTAATCATTTGAACATCAAGGAAGATCAGTATCATCACTCAATTAAACTGGTTAAGGCCATAGGTGCTTGGCCTGGCCAAAGTGCCACGGAGAAGGGAACCTCTCCAGGAGGCAGTCTCAACCTGACTGCCCTGTGATTGACAACCTGATCATCAGTAGCTTAGCGAAGTTTTTCCCAACACCTCTTTCCTTAACCCTGATCCTTTGCTTAGTTTGTTACAATTAAATCTTAAAGCTTACTTAGGTGAATCTCTTTATTGTCTTAAAGATCATACTTTATATTCTTGGTCTGAGGGTCTGAAGGAAAGGGATTGCTAGCAAATTCAATTCACAGTCATGGTGTTGTCCACTTATTCATATAGCTTTATCCATCAAGCTGAACCCAGGATAAGCAGTCAGAGAAGTTGTGTGACTCATTTCACAGCTTCTCACTTGATCACTTAGTCCTGGGCACTGTTAGGTGGGAGGTGATAATTAGCTGAGCTTCAAATACTTTGTGGAACCTGGTGTTCATCTAGGCTTCCACCTTCACTCAGCTCAGGTCCTTACACCATCAGAGGACCTTGGGTCATTCTCTACTAGGCCCTGTCCAGTATCGCTACACCGCCCATAATGGTCATGAACATAAAACAGAGTAGATGGCTTTCTAATTTTTAGAGCTCATAGAATAAAGGACTTTTCCTATCTTTCTATTCTTCCTCTTGGTGACTCTGGGCAATATCAAGTACCAAAGAATAAGTAATTTATATATACATACACACAGCAATTATATTTAAATATAACACTTTATAAGGCCAAATTACACTTGATAAAGCCAAAGTTTCTGAAAAATAATAAAAAACAATTACTAGTTTGGCTTTTGTTATTGTTGTCATTTATACCCATATTATCAGAAAAAAAATCCCATCAGAAGAATTAGGTAGAATTCATTGAAACCCTTAAAAAACCCAACTTGATTCTTATATTCATTTCACATTTTTAGTGATACCAGAAAGGTTAACCACAAACACTTATGTTTGTGGATGTTCTAAACAACCTATAACACCTCAGTTTTCCTTTGGAACTTCTTTGTCAAGAATATGTCCCTCAGACCTCCATATTCTCCCTTGATCTCATAATTTCTATCTGTTTTGTAGACACAACCATTCTAGGGTTTGACTGACTTGCACGTACCTTTGTCTATTATTATCTTTACAATTCGAGACTTAAGTGTTTTATTCAATAAGAGCTCTTTCTTTCTTTCTTTCTTTTTTGGGGGGATATACTATGTTCCGGGCATTAAAGAGAATTTAATATGGGCTCTTGATGTTCCATGAACTAATCAGCAAAGGAGGTAAGAGGTAGCAATTGATAGTTGTTAAATGTCTCAATAAGGGATATAAAGAAAAAGTGCTAATGAGAGAACAGATTGCTGTGGAAGATCAAGTTCTCTATGGAAAATAGAGTAGTTATGGAAGAACCCAGAGTAGAGGTAAACTTTAGACAGGTCCTGAGGAATGGATCTGTTCTAGATATTTTGAAGAAGAGGAAGAAAGAAATTCTAGAAGTGGGAAAAAGGTATGACCAAGGGATTAAAGTTGTCTGAATGTGGAATATCTGGTAGGTGGCACAGAGGATACAGTGATGCACTTCAGTCAGAAAGATCTGAGTTAAAATCTTAATCCAGACACTTGTAAGTTATATGACCCTGGACAAGTCATTTAACCTCTTTCAGACTCAGTTTCTTTGCCTATAAAATGAAGATAACAGCATTTGTAATGCAAGATTTCTTGCATTTGCCATATTACCCTGGGCAATCATCTCAGTTAGCAGAATGGAACTCTGGCCTGGCAGGTGCCACCCGCATGCCAGCGGACAGTTGTTCTGTGACTATTTAAGCCCCTGCAAACCCAAACTTGAGGTTCTGATTTCCTTGACCTCACCCAGACATCCAGCTACCCCTGACTTTCCCTTGGGGACCCCAGGAGGGATTGAAGGGAGGTGGGTTGTGGAACGTGGGCAGGAATTTAGCTTAGAATAGTTTAGGATAGGGACACCCCTAAACCAACTTAACAACTACATCTGTTTACCTGGTGGATCAAACAACATCAGGGCAGTGTCAGATTATCTCTGGCTGAGGGCTGGTTCCCTCAGCCTGACCTTACCGTCTAGGTCCTTTGCCAACACTTGCCAGTCACCCCTAGCAACAGCTTCTCAAGACCCTAAACTCTCTTACCTCAGTTTTCCCTTTCCTGTTTAAAATAAATCCCTTAGCTTGAATCAGAGAGTTCCTGTGATTCCTATATCATCACCAAGGCTAAAGAGTCTGAGGAGAGGACAAAATATCAAATAGTTGAGTTTGCTGAGGAGTGAAGCCATTGTAACCAGGAAGTTGAGCCCCACTTCAGGCTGGGTTCTGCTCTCACCCAATAGAAAGGCACTTACTTCAGCAGAGAGGGGCCGCTCACTCAACACCTTAAAGGAGCCTGCAGCTGCAGTGGAGATTGACTGGTCACCACAGCTGAGGCTGCTCAACACTGATAGCCCCAAATCTTCTGCTGATCTAGTTACTGCCTCCCAGGTGCCTGGTAACTCACTTTTACCACCGGCTTCTTAATAACCATCACATTATTATCTATTACGCATCTTAATCACAGCATAGATTGTTATTAGAAACAAATTAGAAAATATAATAAAGCATTTTGCAAAGAGTAAAGTTGACTTTATAAATATTGACAAATATAAATGTTTACTACTAGCATATAGTAGCTATATATATATATATATATATATATATATATATATATATATATATATATATATATAGTAGTGGTGGTGGTGGTAGTGGTTGAGGTAGTGATAGTGGTAATAGGATTCTACTGGGGAGCCATGGGAAATATATTCATAGAGGTAGAGTAAAACTAGATTTTGGAAAGTCTACACTGTTAGGTAGAAGAGTGTGAATGCTCTAACATAACCAATATAAAGCCATTGGAGGTTTTGAAGCAATGTCTCTATGTAGGACCTCTAACACCACAAACTCCATAATATGGAGATAGTTGATTTTTTCCAAGTCCTGCTCTTGACTTCATCATTTCTGTCCATATCACCATTCATTCTTTTATGGTCAAAGCTTTGCTGACTCTCCTCCATGCCCCCTCCCCAATACAATCAATTCATCACATTGATGCCAGTGGTTCCTTATCACCTTAATGAGGAAAGATCAAACTCTATTGCCATAGTGGGAGAAATAGTCTAACTCTTGTCCCCAAGCAAGTTAGGCTAGTTATTACTTAAAGTTATACTGAAACTATCATCAACACTTGACTAGTTCAGTGGGCTAGAAGATCAGGTTGTTGATATCCTAGTACACTTGAGTACAAAACAACTATGATGATCCCCAAGCACTCTATCTGATACTTGGCTGATAGAAAACAGAAGCCAATAAAGGCCAGGGAATTTTGTTTAGTTGAATCCACTTGAGGTGTCTTCAAATGCCTCTCATTGAATAACTTTCTCCTGCTAGGCAAAATCAATCTCCTTTTGTTAATCATTGAATAACCTAAAAATATCTCATACTATTCAAATTTTGAGCTGGTCTGTTAGGACCGGCCCAGTACAGATGTCTAGCATTCAAGATCTTCTACAATATAGTGTCACTTCTCCTTTCCAGACTGCAATTATCAATTACCTAGGATGCTTTCATAAACTTTTCTTCATAGTCTAACCAAACTGGAAAAGTCTCTCTGCCCCAAGCCTCTCTGTTGCTTTCCGACCTTCATGCCTTCTCACTGGTCCTATACCTAGAATATCTTCTTTCTTCTTACTGTATTCCTACCTATCCTTCCACGCCCCATTCAAAGTCAGCATCCTCAAGGCATTAAATCCTACCTTGGCATTAAATATTACCCATCTTGGATCTCATAGAACATTTTCTCTAATTCAATTAATTGTGTAAAATACAAAATAGTTTCCTATTGGTACTTCAGAGGTAAAAGGATCTTAAAGACTATATAGATAATAAATTGTGGAGAATAGCAAATGTCTCCACTTTCCAAAAGAAAAAGAAATCGGGAACTCTATAGGCTTGTGAGTTTGACTTTGATTCCTGGCAAAATTTTAAAGTGTATCATTAAGGGACTTGTTTGTGAGTTCTTAGAAAAGAAAAATGATAATTTTAAAAGATCAATATTGCTTTCTCAAGAACAAATTATACCAGAGTAACATGGTTTTCCATAAGAAAACTGGAAGTTTGGGGGAATAATGATATTATTCCTAAATACAAGATGATGGAGATGAGGCTTCATGTTAAATGATCTGGCTATTTTAGTGGTCTGAAAATTCAATGTTTCAATAGTATGATAGCTTCCCCAATAGTTAATTTGAACACAGGCTACATTAAGAAATATAATGTCCAGAATGAGAATTATGATGTTTTTTGTCATTCTCCATCCTGATCAGATTATGGGGGACCATATTTTCTTCCATCCTGGGTGTCACATTTCAGGAAGGGAAATGTTCAATGAAGAGCATTTGAAGGACGCAAGTCAAAGCAAAAGCAAAGCAAAATCAAAAGCAAAAGTGAAGGCATAGGAAACCATACTGCTTGAGGGAACTAGGAATGTTTAGCCAGGAAAAGAGGAGATTTAAGAAAACATGAAGTGAGAAACATACAAAACTTGTTCTATGTTCTTCCATTTCCTAGAAGTCAAAAACTAAGAATAATAAGCAGAAACTGGAGAGGTAGGAAGGGAAGGAGAGGAGAGAAAGAGCACAGACAACCAGTATGATCCCTACAAAAACTTAAGACCACTGCTATTCCTACAACTACTATTACCACTACAATGTGCAATTATCAGGAGGACCACTACAAGCACTACTATCTCTACACTATTACCACTAAAACCACCATTACAAGCAATACGGCCACTAAGACCATTATGAACACTACTACCACAGATGGGATGAAATTGGCTCTTGGTTCTCTTCCAACAAATCTTCCAAAGTGATTTAACTTTAGAATTCCTCTCCCAGAAGACCCTTCCCAGTTAACATATAATATTTCCAAATTCTCATCACAAATTGCCTCCCTCCTTCCCCTGTCTTTGTTCTAGATCACCGGCTTATACCTAAATTCAAGTTTATTGTATGTGGTAGAATATTTTGTCTCATAGAGGTCTCTAGGTTCTTTGTGTCAACCAGAGTGAATCAAAGCCAACCACAAATTCAGATACTCTCTGGGTCCTAGGTGCTGCAGTTGAAAACGAATGAAAATCTTTTCATGTTGCATAATATTTGGATACCACTTACTATGCTAGAGGGGATTGGGAAGGGGGAGAAAGTCAGACTCAATGACCTGAAAAATTTAATGCACCTGCCAAAGATGTCTACTAATCTTGGGGAGTTACATGGGCACTGGGAAAGTCAAGGTCATTTTGGAACATGGTGTGTTCATTCATTCAACACTGAACAAATATTTGTTAAGCATACACTACTGTTCTAGGAAACAGTAGCATAAGACATTTCATCATTGTTTTAGAGACATAAATTCAGTTTTTCCAGATGTACATATTATAACATATACAGGTAATGATGCTATAAATCAGTACAAAACATTAAAAAGTCAGTTATATAGTCAGGCAGAAACACAAGTGGAAACGTTTCCATATATATAATGATTTACTGTAGGAGCACTTGTTAAGCCTGATACATAACTCACTATACAGATGGATCCTTCTCTTTTGCCCTAAGGGCATATGATGTGCTGTTTAGATTGGGACATCTAAAATTAGCAATGATGGGTTGGTGATGTTCTCATAATTTTTGGATACTTCATCTAAAGCCTATCATAAAACCTTTTAACCTGTAAATCCTGGTTTTTAAAATTCTGATATTTTTTCCTTTGAGATTCTCAGAAAGAAGATGCCTTCAAAGAAGACAAAAGTATCATTATGTTATATAGGATTTTAATTTATATGTAACATTGGTGTTTACAGCAACAAATGCTATCTGAAAACGAGGCTGCAAACCATCTCTTGAAATGAATGAACCAATTCCTCTTACAAAGTGGTCTCCATGGCAGGAAACGGAAAAGAGAAAAGGTTTTTATTTTCTCTCGTTCATGCTGACCTAGCCTAGATTGCCTACTGTGTAACTTACATCTCCAGTGCCTCAAAAAATGAAACATCTGGGGCCAGCATCATGAATTAATAATATGGTGAATAACAATCCCGCCTGACATGGTTCGGCAGCCATACCTTTAACAAATCAAGCAGTTGGAAAACACACACACACACACACAACAGAACAAAATAATCCAACTAACAAAGACTCAATTTCTTCATTATATGAAGAATCAGAGTATAAACATGGTCTTTTAAGTCATTTTGTTACATCTAAATGCAGAACCTATATGTAAAACCATATCTCAGAATTCATATAATTACTTCTGGAATATGGATGTTTTCCATATAGTCTATCTTTCACTTATACCACCCCTTTAGGTTGAATTTATAAATCCCAAATTAAAAATATATATATACATATACCTCACTTACTTGGAGAGCCTTGTAAGGACATCCAGTCTTGCCAGGGTACAGGAAAATACTGATGTTGACAGACTCATTGGAATCTAACCAGTTGACATTGGAGTCTCTGATCAGCATAAACAGAGGATTGCAGCACCACACAGGAAGTCATCTATGCGTTTCCCAGGGAGATTTTTAGCCATTTAATTACCTTCCCTTCTTTCTGATGATGATGATTTATCTTTTTACCATTTTTAGTTAGAAGAGTTATTAGGACAGCTGAATGAGGGCTGGAGTTGGAGTCAGGGGACTTGGGTTTGGATTCTGACTCTAATGATTACTTCTTAGGCAACTGAACAAATTATTTTAGCACCTCTTGGCCTCGGTTACTTTATCGGTAAGATGATGAAGGTGGACTAGATACATTTCTTTTTTTAGGATCTTTTAAAAATATATTTCTTATTTTATTTTAAAAAATATTTCCCCAAGCTTACATGATTCATGTTCTCTCTCTCCCCTCTTCTCTCCAACCTCCTGAAGCTGACAAGCAATTCCACTGGGTTATACATATATACATGTATTGTCACTCAAAACTCATTTCCATATTGACTAGATAACCTTCTAAAGTTTCTTCCAGTTCTAAACCTTTAGAACCAATAGGAATTATTCAGAACGTACATATTTTAAGTAGAATATGGTCTCTATCCGCATTAAGCTTCCATTTTTAAAGGACCACTTGGGGAAGTGTTTTTTTTTTTTTTTTTTTTTTTTTTTTGCCTAGGTATTTTTCCACTTTGTGTTGAGACTTTTTTCATTTTTTTGAAAGATTATTTCATTTTCCTGAAGCCTTGATCAGATGCTGGATCTGAGGACAATGTGATAGAAGCTATCAGTGTCTATTGGGTTTCCTCACCCACCTAGCATCCTGCTGAGCCTCAGAGAAGACTTAGTAGGAAAGTTAGGACAGGCACAAACGTGTGGTACCAATGTTGCATAAATTAAGGAGGGACCCCAGGGGTCTAGAAGGAACAGAACTTGATTAGGAGGCAGGAAATGAAGTTTGGAAATTCAGCATACTAGCTATATGATCTTGTCCGAGTAACTTAGCCTTCCGATGTCTTGGCTTCCTCATTTGTAAAATGATTTCGCTATTACAATTTATCTGAACTATTCACCAAAGAAGGTTCAATGAGATGCCAGAGATGGAAAGGCTCTGAAAAGCTGAAAATAACACAGAAGAGTTTTATCTTCTTCTGAGACCTAATAGCTGATCTACAGTTGAATAGGACCTTAGAGGTTATCTAACCTAAATTGTTCAGAAATTGTTGAGAAATTAAGGCTCAGGCTAGCTAGGTGGTTCAGTGAATAGAGAATCAGGGCAAGAGAAGGGAAGTCCTGCAATAAAATACTGCCTCAGATGCTTTCTAGCTGGGTTACCCTGGGCAAGTCATTTAATCCCCATTGCCTAACTCTTTTCATTCTTATGTCTTGGAACCAAGAGTATAGATTCTAAGACATATGGTAAAGGTTTTTTTTAAAAAAAGAAGTTAAAGCTTAAGGAGATCGATGATGGTGATGATGATGATGATGGTGATGGTGATGGTTAGCATTTATATACTTAGATATTTTCTAAACTTTTTATAAACATTATTTCATTTAATATTCACAACAACCCTGTTGGTAGACTTACCATTTTTTCCTATTTTGCAAATGAAGAAACTGAGTCAGAGAGAGATTAAATGACTTGCCCAGAATCACATAGCTAACAAGTGGCAGAAGCAAGATTCAAATTCAGGCCTGACAGGCTCTAAGTATACTTCTCAATCTACTAGGGATTTACCCAAGGTCACACAAATCACAAATGTCACTTGTAGGATTTGAATATAGGTGCTCTAATTTCTGAGGCAGTGTTCTTTCCACTGGACTAGGTGGCCTCCCTCATCAATCACCAAACAACTTGATCCTTGAACTCTGGTTTCTATTACCACCAGCATCCTAAATCTGCTCTCTCAAAGGTCACCAATGACATTTCCATCCTATGGCCTTTTCTTGGTCCTTCTCTTGGATCCCTCTACAATCCTGAAAGAACACTGCTGACACTCCATTCCTCCTGTCCCTCCTCCTTTTCTGTCCAGTCCATCATTAGGGCCTCTTCCTTGCCCCACCTCCCAATTGTTCTGTCCTCAGACTCGGTTCTTTTCTCCATCCTTCCTTCCTTCCCTGTTTAATCCTAAAAACACAAGAAAATGTATCAAAGAGAACTTCTAATTAAAGCCAATAAAGCAAGTCTTGATATAAACTCTTCTCACAACTTTTCCGCTCATTTAATTATTATCTATAATATAGAATATTTCCGAGTAATCTTCATACTTCAGCAGCATTATTTTAAATATGTCCATATGCATAGTACAATACATGTATAACCACACAGAATACATCTCTGCATATATACATATGTGTCGATATATGTGAATATAAGAACACATGTATATATAGATATATGTGTATATGTGAAGTATGCATATATTATGTATATAAGTAAATTCCTTAAATCTCTGTGTTCCTTGAAAGTCTACGCTAAACAAAGGCATGCTGCTTTTTAAAAACAAAAAGCAGTTATAATATGAAAGATGGAAAAGACCTACTAGAAATGTCCTCTAAAAATTCCTGTACATTCACCACTTGGAACATTATTTTAACTTTTATTATAGTTATCACTTCCGATTTTCTGGTATGTACAATCTGGCTCTGCTCCCTCTAACATTCTTCACTCCTTCGGGTATGCCAGAGTTACTTTGCTAAATGCATTGGAATAAGGAGATGATTTTTTAGAGTTTAAAGCTTTAGTCCCAGAAACTCTACTTTGTGAATCAAAAAATATAGAATTGTCAGAGATGGAAGCAGGGCTATACTGGAAATAATTAAGGAGCCAGTTATTAAAATTTCAATGTGAGCATTTTATTAACCAATGCTAAACAATCAAAGTTTAATTTATTATTTTGTTGGGTGTCTAGACTTAAAACTTAAGTTATAGGAAAATGTTAATAATGCAGATTAAAATGAAAAATGTGTCCTCTGTGTGTGGGTTGTTTTTTTTTTTTTTTTTTGAGAACTGGTTGTTTAATATTTATTATCATACTCCTAGATGAAAGGAATCATTGGTTGAGATCATCTAACAAGTAGTCCAACTTATTTATTTTATAAATGAGAAAAATGAAGGCTGCTAAGGTATTGGGAAGCACTCTCTATTTGAAACCTGGCTTTATGCTTTCTACTCATATGCCTCTGAGTAAGTCGCCATAGGATCATAGATCTAAAGAGAATCCTGCTCCTGCTACTTTTTGTTCCCCAGGGGACTTAGATAAGTCATCATAAGATCCTAATTCTATAAATGGAAAGGTGTCTCAGTTTCCTCATCTCTAAAATGAATGAGTCATCAGTCAATAGTCAATAAACAGTTATTAAGTGCCCACTATGTTCTAGGTTGTGGGCTAAGTTCTGTCATGGTCCCTTATGTCTCTAAATCCTATGATACTTAAAGAATAGAGTGGCAGAGCAAATGGAGAAAAGAATAATGATTTGTGGGCAGCTAGGTGGTACAGTAGCTAGAATGCTAGACTTGGAGTCAGGAGAACTCATTTTGCTGAGTTTAAATCCAGTCTTAGACATCGAATACCTGTGTGACCCTGGGCAAATCATTTAACCTTGTTATATGTCAAATGAGTTAGAGAAACAAATGACAAATCAAGATCTTTGCCAAGAAAACTTGTGATGGGATCACCAAAGTTGGATGGGATCAAACAATAAGAATGAGTTGCCCAAGTCACAATGCTCTATCATTGAGAGAGCCTCACCTATAATTCAGGACTTCCACCTCCTCCTCCAGGACTATTAGACCATGGACTGAGGGAAAGGGGGGATTCTTTACACTCTTATTCCTTCTAATGCAACAGTTTCTGCTATACTTTCTGCAAAGATTATAACTAAGTTTCAAAATGATTAAGAAGGCCAAAGTACAGAAACAAATGTTCAGAGATCTAGAGCTAGGTCCTCAGAACCCATCTAGACCAGACCCTCATTACAGATGAGAAAAATGAGGCTCTGGAAAGTTAAAAAAATAACTCCATACACTTTTTGGACTATTCTTGGGTCATACTCCTTGTTATTCTGTCATTTTTCTGTCTGATTCTTTGTGACCCCATTTGGAGTTTTCTTGGCAGATGGTGGAGTAGTTTGCTATTTCCATTTCCAATTCATTTTACAGATGAGGAAACTGAGGTAAACAATGTTAAGTGACACACCTAATAAATGTCTGAGGTCAGTTTTGATCTTGGCTTTTCCTGATTCCTGGCCAGGTGTTCTACCCAGTGTGCCTTTTTTTTACTTTTTAAAAAAATGATTGTGACTTTTTTTTTATTTTTAACCCTTAACTTCTGCGTATTGGCTTCTAGGTGGAAGAGTGGTAAGGGTGGATGATGGGGGTCAAGTGACTTGCCCAGGGTCACACAGCTTGGAAGTGTCTGAAGCTGGATTTGAACTTAGGACCTCCCGTCTCTAGGCCTGACTCTCAATCCACTGAGCTACTCAGCTGCCCCCAATTGTGACCTTCTTGATCATCATATTGTCATTTTTCTGTTTATTCCACCTTTGAACCTTTCAGAAACAAAAGAGGAGGCACCCAAAGAAAGGAAAAAATTGAGGGAAATGCTTCCTTTTCCCCAAGCATGACTGGAAACTTGATGGCTCTCTAGGCACAGTTATAAAGGCTCAATAGGAAATGGTTTCCACTGGATAATCATAAGCAGACAGCTCACTCAGATCTTCTGTAGGGTTTGTCTCTTAACTATGTGCAACATTTCCACTCCTCTCCTCTTCTCCTCTATCCCCAATTAAATGGAAGAACTGTGCACATAAAACTGTTACCTCCAGGAAGCAGCTGAGCAAACATGCTAAACACTGAAGAAAATAACATGTCTTTGCAGTGTTAGAAAGGGGTTTCTTTTGATCCCTGCTGTGTGACCTATTCAGCCTAGAGCAAAGGGAGTGGCCCCCCAGAGCCAAGGGAAAGTAGCCAAGAGGCCAAGGATGGAGAAGAGAAAACCCTCAGACTCTAGACTGTCTGCTATTAACATTTCTTTTCTTTGGGTGCAACCTGAAGATCTCAGCTTACCTTTCTTTGTTGAAGGAAGTGGTTAATTATTTACCTTTCTCACCATTTGGCCCAAATTCTTTTCTTATCAACTCCACACACACACTGAGGGAAACAAGCTTCCCTGGAGGGGTCAATAACCAACTTAAATTGTGCTGCCTTGACGGGAACTGGATATGTTTTAAGATTTTTAATTCTTCCTCCCCTTATCTGCCTTGTCTCCTGAGAAATTCTCTGGTTTTTTGGCTTAAAACAGAAGAGTCTCTGAGATCATCTCCTTTCTCCTTCTAGGCTTCCTGAGCTAATTTATGCTGCTCATCTGAGATTTGGTTTGTGAGTCTTGCCTCAGCTTTAAACCTTTTCAAATGACCCACATGACTCAGCTTTCCTACTTTTGCCACTTAAAGGACCTTTCTTTCCCCATGATTCTTACTGCAATTTGGTTTCTTTGTCATGAAAATAATGGTTAGTTTCCTTTAAAATGTACCTAACATGGTGATCGCTGTTGTTACTACTGTTCAGTTAGTTGTCCAATCATGTCTAAGTCTTTATCGCCCCATGGACCACCATTGGCCGCCAAGCCTTTCTATCTTCTAGTACCTCTTGAAATTTGTTCAAGTTCATATTCCAGCTAAAGGTGATGGTTTGAAAAGCAAGCTCATGTAATTCCCACACCCAATCGGAGCAAATACTAATACTATTAATAATAATGGTGATTATTAATAACACCAATTCAAAGCTATCTATCGAGGTAGCTTGGTATAAGTGAAAGAGGGTTAAAACTGAAGCCTAGAAGGCTTCAGTTCAAGACTTCCCTCTCCCCTAACTTCATTTTACTCTGGGCACATCTCTAAATTCCAGAAGTCTGCACTGAGAGAATGAATTTCTTCACCTGGGAATTCTTGATCTTAATGAAGTCTTTATTCCTAATTCATAGAGTTATAATATTTTTCAGATGTAATACAATCTTAGGCTACATGAATCGAGATATAATATTCCAAATAAAGGCCTGATTTACTCTGCCCTGAGCAGACTACATTTAGAATATTTGGTTTAATTTCAGACTATTACATTTTAGACATGGCACTGACAAATTAGATCAGTTAGAAAAATAAAAATATCTAGCTGTTAGCTTGGAGAAGAGACGATTTAGGGAGGACATGCCAGCCATCTTTGAGTTTTGAAGAACTGGCCTGCTGGCCACATAAGCTTGAAGTGGGAGCAATGGGTAGAAGTGGGAGAGAGGCAGATTTTTGGTTTCATTGTAAGGACAATTTACTAACAGTCTGAGCTGTCTGAAAGTAGGATGGGCTACCTGATGAGATGGGGAAGGGACTCGTACCTTCTCCACCATTATTAGAGATGTTCAGCTGAGGCTCGATAATCAATTATTGGAGATCTTAGAGAAATTCCTCTATGGGTATAAGTTTAAACTGGCAGAATTCTGGGAGTCCCTTTCAGTTCTGATAATTGGGGATTCTGTGATATAGAGGAGGGTTTTGCATAGGCAGAAACAGACACAAAGCTTTTTTCATTCTCTCTCTCTCTCTCTCTCTCTCTCTCTCTCTCTCTCTCTCTCTCACACACACACACACACACACACACACACACACACACACACACACACACACAGAATCATTAATTCTTTTCTTGCCCAAATCACTGTCTGATAATGATAGTAAAGGAGGTGTGTAAGAAGAAGGAGGTAATCTTTCAGGCCACTAGGGTGGCATTGAAATCATCATTACATTAGAAGCTTAGAATTAGGAATGCCCTGGACCAGCCCCTGATTTTTCAGGTAAGAATCCTGAAGCATCAAGCGCTTAAATACCTTGTCCAAGGTCATGTAGACAACAGCAGAGACAAGACTAAAATCTGTTTCTTGAATCATGTTTTAGAGCTTTTTTCAATATTTTAAAGCCAGAAAGAAATTGCCTCTTTTTGCCTCAATTTCATCATCTGTAAAATGAACAAACACTATATGGAACTAGTTATATCACAAAATTGTAAGGAAAGTACTTTATAAAATTTAAAACAATGAGTTGCCACTGCCATTATTATTCATTATTATTATATTGCCATCTTAAAAAGTATTTTAAAAGGATTTCCCTAGAACAAAATTATAAAGCTTTTCTTCATTGTCTTTCATATCCATTAAATGCGATAACTGGGCCAGATACTGTCTAAAGGATTTTTCTAGGTCAAAATGTATCAATCCCTTTCTGTAGCCTTTTTACCTCTCCCCTTTTTGCAATTCTCTTCATCCTTCACATTTTAGGAAACTGATTATGCTGCCCACTTGAGAGAAAAACTAATTCAAGCTAAAGGGATGGTGCTGCAGCGGGTTACTCTTGCCTCAGTGGGTATCATATTTTAAAATACCACCCTTGGAAGAAGGATGGCTCTGAAAGGAATGTATCTAAATTAGTGAGATTTTGTGGAATCATAGAAATGGCTCTTGAGTGGAAAGATCTTCTTCAGGGGTGAATGAAACTTTTTGGTGCCACTCACATCACAAAAAGCAAGAGACTGGCTACTCTACTCGCTCACAAAGAAAGCACTGTATTACACTAGTTGGGAAGATCTTTGGAAACTTTATAGAACAGAATCCATGAAGTATGTAACCTTATTGTTTTGAGAATATAAGCCCAAGTTATTGGGAATGGATGATTTCACTTTTTTTTAGTAATCCTGGGTTTTAAAGTGTCTCACACTGATGTGACCTTTATTCAGTATGGCATTCGCCCTGTCATGTAATAGGTTTTCCTAGAAATTCAATGAGATTCGTAAATTAACTCTTCTAGGAAAGGAACTCTTTTTAGTAGCCTAGTAGAAAGAGTGTTGGACTTGGAGACCAGAGATCTGGATTCAATTTCTTATCTTCTCTTACTCATGGGATTCTCTTCTATAAAATGGGGTTATTAATACTTGCATCACCTGTATCAGAGAATGGCAATAAGGAAAGCACTTGGTGGAACTTAAGGAGTTTCTTAAAGGCAATTTATTATGACCTTAATCAATGAGCATGAAGTGATCTAAGGAAAGATCGCCTAAATCGAAGTCTTAAAACTTCAGGGGATAAATGAATATCACCTATAACTATAAGAAAAGTTTTCCTTGACTATACAGAGTACTTTGTGCCTTACACTCAACTAGGTCAATTCGAATCAAATAAAATTCACATCCTGTCTTAGAAGTTAAAGATTTGGACCTTGAGCAAAGCAAAGTCAACAGAGTGTTTGGTGGGGATGGGTCAGACCAACTGCAAGGTAGCTGATAGGGGCTCAAGCATCAGCCACACCAGAAAGGTGTAAATGCTGGGATTCATTTTTCTCTCTTCAGTCTTTCATTCTTGATGGTCATCCCAGGGACAGAGCAGAATCTAAGTGTTGTGAAGAAACTCAGAGGTGAGCTTCTTCCTGCAGGTTTACTAAAGTCCGTTTTTGGTTAACTGTTGGTTTTGAAACCTGTCCAGGCAGTGATTCTATCTGTTCAAAGTTCTCTGGGGACAAACACAACTCTATAGTTGCAGGTCTCCGTGGAGAACTTTAAGAAAACATTAACCAACATTCAGACCTGGAGTTTGGGAATTATTTCTAGGCAAAAAACAAAACCATCTAATATTAATCATTAGTCGGAACTGAAATGATAAGAAATAACACAGAGGATTAACTTTGAAAAGATCTCTTCCCCTTCCTGGGAAAAAAATAAAATAAAATCCTTTTCTTCTCCCAATACAAGTTGGCTGCATGTATGATTAAGGAGTCCTTATCTAACAGTTAGAAAGGACTATAAATACTACTGTACATGGGCAGAACATTCCTGGAGATGACATTTTTCTTACATGTGGTTTTTAAATGTCTGGTTATTTCCAGAGAACAGAGACTGGTTCCCCACTGAAAATGAAGTCATTACTTTATCTTTATCACTCTTGTCTAAGTATAACTAGGCCTGCACATCATGTTCAAGTAATGTGAACACGTCTGGCTGGCCCCACCATTGGGGCAAAGCTGATAAGTAGTAACTGATCAGCTTATCCACCACATTCTTTTCATGAGATCATTGTTCCCTTTGATCCAGAAAGGCAGACAAAGCTGAAACATTCTGGAAACTGGCCTTTCAAATTAATTACACAGTATCATGTACATAGTTGGTGAGATTATCACCTTGTAAGACTGTAGCTTGCATTCTTTCAACATTGCTTGGGGAAATACTTTCCAGAATATTTAACTAGGTAGTTACAAGGCTAACCAATATTCAAGAAGCATACACAAATCTATTATTATAAATGCTGCTCTATGAGGATCTCTATCTATTTATCTGTCTGTCTAGAGAGAAAGTGACAGACAGAAGGACACAGCAAAGAGACAGGGGGAAGGAAAGACGATAAAGAAAAGAGTGTAGATCTCAAAAATCAGGAAGATCAGTTAAAATCCTATGCTTAACCAAATTCAGGTAAATCACTTAAACTTTCAGTGCCCAAGTCACTCTGGATTGCAGAGTAGTTGGCCAGTGCGCACATGGAGAGCAAGTTATCTCCCCAGAAATTCCCTGTATGAGAGAAGTCACAAATTTAGTCTCTTCCCAAATTATTAAAAAAATATTATGAGTCTATATTTGTGCATGCATACATACATATACATACAAATCTAACTACTTGGGAGACAGCCAACTCTCTTAAGGCTATGTGACTTAACAGAGCAAGTAATAGTCTAAATTAATAAAAAGGAATCCCATACTAGAAAGTACTAATGAGATTATAGGTCAAGACCAAAATTTTTCTCTCTATACATATGTATAGCTGACACACAGATATATAGAATTAGATAGAAATGTCACTCGATTTATATATCCTTTTGGATCCATGACCTCATCAGGTGTTGATATTTGGAATTCCAGTACAGAAGCTTCTTCTACAGACACAGGCTAATAACTCATATACTACTTAGAGTCTTAGGGGGCTATCAGCCTGAAGCACTGATAGATTAAAAAATTTTCCAGACACACAGCCAGCAGACGTCAGAGCCAAGGTCTGATCCCAAGATTGGCTGTCTATCTACTCGGTCCCTCTACTACCTTCTAGTTACTATAAATTCCATAAATGTTACTCAATTAAAAAGAATTTAAATCAAGTAAATTCAAGATTAATTATGTTGGACACTTTATGCATTAAGATGAATTAATCTGAATGTAAACAGTAACTAAGGCAAGCTCTATTGTTTGCATCGAAGTGAACTATTCAGTTTCTAATAAAACACTTAATTTTTCCAAAAGAGATTGCTTTAGAAACTCTGACAAATAAAATATGATGCTAGGCAAAACTTAACCTTTCTTTGAGGAATTAGAAAGCACTTTGTATCAGCACTGTTATTACCGACATCAGTTGCCATTGTAATATGGGACCATTGTATCTTTCTGCCTTTGTAGCCTTAGCACCTAGTCTAATATCTGGCACCTAGACAATAAATGAATGCTGAATTCAACTGCATTAGTAAAACACAGAAATGCTATTTGAGATGTTCCATGAACATCTTTGAATAAACAAGCTCGAAGGTACACGTAGTAATCGGGAAATATGAATGAGTATATTTACTGAAGCCATATATAGCTTTATGATTGGTGTAAGCAGATATCCACCTTTGCCTGGATGATGAATTATGTATAAGAAGTAATATATGTATAAGAAGTAATATGTAAGACATCAAAGACATGGATGAATTGAAAATAAAGTAGATAAGCCATGTAGTGAAAATCAAAGACAATGGATGAATTTTCACAGTGCATTCCCGGTGGTATCCATGAAATACTGGAAGAACCAATGAATGACCTGCAGGTCATTGGCTAGATTTGGGAAAACGGTTATGGAGAAAAGTGAGGGAGTGCTGAATTCTCTCCTTCCTCATCTTTATAACCTGGTATCCCACACTTCATTCAACTCCTGTATATAGTTTGATTATTTGCATTAGTTGTTTGCATGCTGTCTCTCTCATTAGGCAATGAGCTCCTTGAGATCAGGGATTGTCTTTTGGGGTGTGTGAGTGTGTGTAGGTCTTAGCACAATGTCTGGCACATAGGAAACACTTAATAAATGATTATTGCCTCTTTGGCTGACTAATAATTAATGATATCATCTTGGCTGATCTGTTTAAATTGGAAGCAAATAGTGGGGACTTAGCAGCTAAATCTCTGAATAACAAATATATATTTGTTATATATATATAAATTTACATATTTATATATATTTACATAAATATATATAAGTATAGCTTCACTATATCAATTATTCCTAGGACCCTGAGAGTGAGTTGTAACATCAGGGCTGCCTTTTGGGGAACTATCCCAACCTGCTAAGATTGAATATAGTTGTACTGAGTGAGTCAGCCTCATCCCAGATCAAGGGAAGAGTTGAAGGTTGGTGGCCATGGCCACACAAAAATCACACAAGAGAAAGAAGGTATGGTTTAATTAAGATCTGTAGTAGTAAAAATAATATTTATAATAATGAAATCATGGTTCCATAGATTAAGACAAATGTTAGAACTATATTTACCTCAATACAGCAAGATTCCATGTTTTTATCAGTTTGGGTATCCACTCCACTCCACTCCAATCATAGATAGCAGAACATCTCTATTGAGAGGCTTAACAGAAGTTTACTAGCACTTGACGATATTCACTGATTTGTGCATACCTTTATAAGAAGTGATGAACAAAGAGTTTCCTCCTTAGGTGAGGTGTTCTGAGAAAGACTCTTCCCTGCCTCATGCCCTCTTTTGTCCTGGAGATCTCACAGATGGTGCTTTCTTAATCTGTGAAGAAAGGAAATCAGATCCATTGATACATCACAATTTCGACTTTCAGATTTTGACCCCTAAGTATAATTTTGCAAATCATTGAAGAAAATAATAGATTATTAAAGGTCCAGCTAATAATCAAGATATTCCTAAGATGATTTTGATTGGAAAAAAATTAACATGCTGGCATAGAATGATAAACTTTTCATCAAGAACTCAGAACAACTAAAGTCACTTTAGAATCCAGAACAGCTTTGAAGAGAGTCATATGCATTGTAGCCATTCCATACCCTCTACATGGAGGAAGGGATCTTTGGTTCTTTAGTTTTTTGGAGATTGTGTCATCAGGGCATGTTCCTTATGGGAGAGACCTCCAGGATAGGCAGGGTAATAGACTGCTGTTAAAAGATCAGGGCATCTAAGTTCCTGAGCAACACATCATCGAAGCTTAGTCACAAGATACATTTGGGGCCATAAGAACCCATGGAATGGAAGGGATGTAATTTGCATTGGTTGAGGAAATGCTCACAACAGGAAGACCCAATAGATCCATTATGTATCGATGTGGATGGAGACATTAGACTTTGAAATCTGCATGTCACTAATTTGATGTGACTGAAAGAAAGCAATGACTAATCATAAAAGCAAAGCATATGAGATTTAGAAGTCACCCTAATGATTATCTAGTCCAGGGTTTCATAACCAGGTGGGTAGAACTCTGGAGGTGGGAAGTAGAGCCCATGGATTGATTTCAGAGAGTTCAAAATTTGAATGAAGAAAAAAATACACCTTTATTTTCACTAACTTTTAACAGAAATTTAACATTTCCCTCAATTATGAATGCAGGCAATAATTGCTATTCTGAGAAGGGGTCTACCTATAGGCTTCCTCAGACTGCTAAAGGTGAGAATCCCACAAAAAGGTTAAGTATCTTTAATCTTAAAACTGCTCTCTCATTTTTCAGGAGAAAAAAAAATCAGTCAGACAAAAATGACTTAGCCAAGGTCACACAGGTGGTATAAACACTGAATCAAAATAAAAGAGTTATAATGAGCTATTTGTTCTGAGTGAGACAGAAGGAAGTAGGACTATCGCCCAGGTTTCTTTTCCAATCTGGTGTAAGTTTCACTGTGTTCTTTCTTCTGTTTTTCTGAAAAAAAAATCAAGAAATATTCTTATCTTCACTCCATCCCCTTCTACCAAAATTTTCTTCACCTTTTAGACATGTTGCCTAAGGAAGCTCTTCTAAGCATCCTCTTTTTGTTAGAGGAGACAAAAGGTGACACTGAAGGAGACAGCTGCAGTTATGAAGTGAAAATATGAAAGACAATGGGAGCAATTATGTATGGAATGATCTTGTTGTTGTTTCTAGAGCAAAAAAAAATCCAAAAAGAAATTATAATGGGGATAGAATTAGCACATTTGCTCTGAAAATTTCAGGATGTAATGAAACTAGCTTTAGTTATGCTATAAATAATAGAATTCTAAAATGAAGTTAGCTCAAGTAATGGAAACCACTATTGGGATGAGGAGGTACAACATTAAGTAATAGAAAGCTGGCCTCAGGGTTGCACCATGAGTGCCCTACACCAATGAAATTACAGATCCAGATCTTCTTCCATCCTAATATAACACAAAAGGAAGGATGGATTTCTGCCTTTCTTTATAAAATGAGAGAGAAGGGCTAGACCCATGTTGGCGAACCTTTGGCACATATGCTAAAGGGGGATGCTCCCTTCCCCTGCCCCATATGTGCCTGAGGACATTTCTCACATCATCCATCCCTCTGCCCAGGAGCTCATTGGGAGCACTTCCTCCCTCCCCTGTCTGGGGTAAGGTGGGGGGGCTCACATGCAACATGAGGGTTGCAGTTTGGGTGCTCAGTCTCTAAAAAGTTCACCATCACTGAACTAAACCATAGACTACAGGTATTTTTAGGTCCAAAATTCTATGACTATATGCTTTTCTGTCATTAAAATCAATGGCTACCCCCCTTAGAGATGAGAAAATCTTATTGGTAGCAAAGATTCTCTAGAAAAACATTTGATTCTCATGGATTTAACATAAAATTGTGTTCCTCAGCTATTTTATGCCAAATAAAATTTTGTGCACATCCAAGCATAGCTAAAAAGCCAAGCATATGTCTTATACTATGAAATGCTGTTGTATTGCAAAAAAAAAATCCCAAAACAAAACCAAACCCATAAACACATTCCTCCTTCCCCTCCAGTAAAACAGTCCACAGAAGCATTTTAGAATTTAACCGAAAACATTTTTAAAACTATTGAGTTTGAAACCATAGATTCTATATTTATAAAATGTAATAAAAATATTAGTTCATTAATATCACATTTAAATGCTTCACAAAATGACTTTCTTAAAATAACCTTATATTAATGTAGTATTATTATCCCCATTTTATTTACTAGAAAACAGAGGTTCAAAAAGATTAATTAATGTGCCTAAAATGATATAGCTAGTAAGGGGCAAGAACAGAGGTTTGAACCCATGTCATGTATATTCTGGGATTCTTTCAATTTAAAAGGCATTATCTGCCTTAGTGATATTTTATAAAATAACTGAATTTTTTGGTCAATTATTTGAAATCCTAAGACTTAAGGCCCTAGGTAGAAGAAATGTTATTATAAAACAGTCACTTAATCTCTATGGAAGATGTCTGTGTATCACAGCTGAAATAACTCTCCTGATTCAATAGACTAAGGGGTGGGGTCTTCTTTTGACTTCTGTGCATAGTTCCCAATATAACTATGAACATTCCTATCAGTGGGTGTCAGACCTATTCATACAAAATAAAAATAGATCCTTGAGTCACGCTGAAAAATTTCATTTGAAAAGTCTCTTCGTTTCTACCAGATTAACTAACCAGCATCAGGAATAGGGATACCTGGGTTTTAACCCTGCCTCTCCTAGTAACTGTGGGTCCTAGAACAAGTTACCTAAACTTTTGAGGTATAAATTTCCTCACCTATACAATCATGGGATTTCACCGTATGATCTCTGTGGTCTCTTCCAAAGGAAAGAGTCTATGAGGGTAGAATTAAGAATGTTACAGTGATATGAGTCTCATTCATTTTCTTGCTTCTAATAAGGACTGAAAGTAAAACCATCTCAGGAAAGTCAATGATCAATCTTTTCTAGTAAGATGTCAGAACTTCTCTAATAATTCTAGTTAACATTCCAGTTAACATTAATTTAAGGTTTAAAATTGAGATCCCTGATAAGTGATACTTAATTTTCCCACTGAGGATGATAGTGGTGACCCCCTCTTCCAGCATCTATCTATACACTGGACAAAATGGCCAGATCAGACTTTTAACTTGGCAGGAATGTTAACTGGGATGTATTGAAAGTGAAGTTATGGTATCTCTTCAAAGACTTTATAGAAAAGATTAGAAAGCTACTTTCTGGAGCAGAATCAGGAGAACATTGTACACAGAGGCTGATATATTATGGCACAATCGAACGTCATAGACTTCTACTAGCAGCAGTGCAGTGATCCAGGACAATCCAGAGGAACATAGGACAAAGAACGCTATCCACATCCAGAGAAAGAACTTGTGGGAGCAGAAATGCAGAAGAAAAACGTGTGATTGATCACATGGTTTGATGGGGATATGATTGGAGTTTTGGTGTTAAATAATCACTCTATTGCAAATATGAATAACATGGAAATAGGTTTTGAACAATGTATACATGTATAACCCAGTAGAACTGCTTGTCAGCTTTAGGAGGGGTGAGGAAAGGGGGGAAATCATGAATCATACAACAATGGAAACATTTTCTAAATAAAAAAAGAAAGCTACTTTCTTGGGAAGGTTTGTCTGTTGTCATTAGAGGAAGGAGAGTGCTTGAATTTCTTGGATCCTTTTAGAATTTATGATTCTAAATTAGGGTTCTTGGCCCATTTGACAGTCTAGTGAAGACAACAGACCCCTTCTTAAAATGTCATTCATAAATCTGTGTAATAAAATACCAAGATTACAAAGGAAATCAAATGTTACTGAAAATAAGCTTTCTTCCTATCCCCATCCAACTTCACAGACTCCCTCCTATTTGTGGACTACAGGCTAAGAATATCTGTTCTAGACTCAACTCTTTCTAAGTGTAAAAGGATCTCAAAGATGCTCAGGGAGCAGCAAAAGTTTTCAAATGAAAAAAATTAACCCTTACCTTTTTAGGATTAATACTATCAGTTCCAAGGCAAAAGAGTAGTAAGGGTTAGGCAATAGGGGTTAAATGACTTGCCTAGCATCACACAACTAGGATGTGTCTAAGGTCACATTGGAACCCAGGACCTCTTGTCTTTAAACCTGGCTCTCTATTGACTATCTGTAGCCACTTCACTGCCTCACAAGTAAATATTAAAGAGTTTTCAAAGAAAAAATTAAATATTTGTCTTCCTGCATGATTTCTCTATAATTTTTATTAGAGACAGAAGAATAGACAAAAGGAATCCCTTGTATTCCATTGAGACTTATTCTAGACTCATTGATTCTATCAGTAAGTCTGAGATAGGTAGAAGCATTTGTTCCAATTTGGATTTGTCAGAATTCCACTTCTCTTCCTTGAAGATTTTATTACTGCCTTGGCTACTGGAAAGGCTATGTCAATAAACTCACTTATGGTTCTACTTGCTATGCCTGTAATTTTCCAAACCAAAACACTCCTTTGGTCACCAGTTCTCAATGTCTTGTCTCTCACTGTTAGGCTATAAGTTCCTTCAGGACACTGGTTGTCTTTGCTTTTGTATTTGTACCCACAGTACTTAGTATAACAGGATTTCAGCACATGTCCAGATCATCTACAATGGAGACTCCCATATGGGAGGCACTAGGACTTTGATTCTCAGAGAATACATTCTGTATCAGCCTACTATGGGTTTAGGATCAACTTCTTACCATTAGTTGCATGGCCAGAACTGCTGCATCATATATATATATATATATATATATGAAATTCAGGTATATAATATGCATATTATATACTGTTATATTGAACCTCTGGGAGCTTGAAGATCACTTTTCATTGAC
Organism: Gracilinanus agilis; assembly: GCF_016433145.1. Taxonomy (NCBI): domain Eukaryota; kingdom Metazoa; phylum Chordata; class Mammalia; order Didelphimorphia; family Didelphidae; genus Gracilinanus; species Gracilinanus agilis. The sequence continues at coordinate 64,542,168 of NC_058135.1, forward strand.
AAATAAGTCAGTTGGATGGAATGTTCCCAGGGAGTCATGCAAGACGCAGGAGGAGGGGCAGTTAAGAATGCTGAAAGGGTTCTGGGTCTTTGACCTGTGCTGAGGCTGGAGATCGGTGGATCCTGGTCTTGGAGTGAGAGGGTGCAAACATCTCTCTCTGCAAACTCTTCCTGTACTTGAGATACCATGCCAAACTGTACCTGACCACCACCTTGGTGTCTACTGCCCCTAGATATTAGGAATTACATCATCTAGATATCTAGGTTTCCCAGGGCCCGGGAGGGATCCGGGAAGTGGGCAGGAGACGAAGAAGAGGGTGGAAAAGGGTGGAAATAACTCAACTGTAAGGCTGAAGATCTATTGAAGAAGAAGTCAAAATATCCCAGCAGTTTACCTACTCTGGTTTAGTCCTGGCCAGGCTGAACCAGAGGGAAGCTACATTGATTCTTCTGCCAGCAGTTGAGATTTCATTAGCAACCAGTAGAATAGGGTCTCCTATACCATAGTCCTTTACCCTTATCCTTCTTGTTAATATAAAGTTTAAAGTACTTTCCTAAAGCAGTGTCAAACTTGTTTTGGGAAGGGAGAAATTGCAGTCAGAATACAAGGCGTTATCCTAGCCAAAGAGCTCAAATCAATATATCAATTAACCCCAGGTGGGTGCTGAAGGGATATACATCTTAGACCTGAAGGATCCTGCCTGGGCAACTGTTATAAGGGAGAAGGGTCATCTTATTCTCTCTGTACATCAATTTACAATCTCAAACATATCAAGAGACTCCCAATAATTATAACAATACCTGAACCTAGTCACTCTCTCCAGGACTAAGAGTGATGGTCTATTCATCCATAATAGGGATATAATGTAGTAAGCTGGACAGGACTCTTCCCCACAGGTTCTATGGCTTTGAGAAATGGGTATGGGGTTTTAATTTTATTTCATTTGTCTTTTTTAGGTCTAGGTGTAGGTGCTGTAGTACCAGATAGAAAGCTAAAACCATGAGTAAATTGCACCCCAATTTTCTAGGTCAGAATTGGCAACTAATCCAATAGGGAAGCCCTGAGAAGCCAAGGTCCTGGGAAGCCAGTCCAGGGGGCCTTTGGACATGGACTTTGGTGGGAGTAATGATAATTAAGAACCAAGTTAAACCTGTGAATTTGTTCCTCCTCCACTCCCAGAGATCACAAACTGTAGGGGGGCATTTATTTATGATCCCTCAGATAGTGGGAAGAAATATTAGTATGTTTTTTCTTCCTATGTAAACATTCCTTTTAAAATTTTAATCCTTAGGCATTTTGGTCCAGAGTAGTCATTGTTACATAAGCATAATAATAGGCAGTAATCAATGATCAATAAATGATTTTTTAATTAATAATAACTATAGCTAGTACTCTTTTATCAATCTATGGTTTTCAAAACACTTTATATACCTTATCTCCTGTAATCCTCTGAACAACTCCATGAAATAGGTATTAGTATCCCCATTTTTTCAGGTGAAGAAACTGAGACTGAGTTGCTAAGTTTTTAGGGTCACACAACTAGTAAGTGTATAAGGAAGGATTTGAATTCAAGTTTTCCTGGAATTCAAACCTAGTACTCTATTCATTATGCTGTCTTTACTGCCTAGGTGGCAGACAACTAATCCTATGGTTTACAGGCAGTGTTGTGTTCCCTGGAAGACTACAAACTCAGTCTAACAGGGCTGATCCTTCACTTCCCCAAAGATAAGTAATGGTAGCCAAAATCGATTTATGTCACTGCTTTGGGACTAAGCTTTTTTTTTTCAAACCACAGATGAGAAGGAGGATCCATGAGGACATGGGAATCTCCACATGACTATCTAGGGAATTTTCTAGGCTAGGACTAGAGCAGAAACTTTGAGAATTTCCCTTGTTCTTGGGTGTCATGCTACTTAAGACCCTCACCCTCATGACAGCCTCAGATAATCTGAAATTGCCTTGAAATTTGGGATTGCAGGATTGGGAAATGGAAGGGGTCTATCACTGGCATTCACATTAAATAATAAGGATTCTAAGTGTCCCAAGGTCCTTGGTTATAATTAATATACCAACAAAAATGACAGAATAAATAGGAAATTGGCTCAACCCATGAGACCTGTTCGAAAATTATGATCCCAGACTCATGTACATTTGCAGTGGGAAAGGGCCAAAGACAATCATTGATTGTCTTTTGGTGGAGGGGCAGTGGGACAGTGTTTCTATATGTGCCTGTGTGTGAGAGGGGTGGTTCAGAGGAAGTGAGATGCAATATGGCTATTTTATGCTTGTGATTTGTTTTTAACATCCTATATAATTTTTTTTTTCATGTATGTGCCCCCTGGGGCTTGTTAAGACAAAGGACCCAATTTAAAGACTATTGAAAAATATAAAATAAAACAACCATAAACAAATGAAGGAAGTTGATACAAATGACAATGTTGGGTGCCTAGGGACAAGAATTCTCAGCCTGTTGACTAAAAGTATCATGATGTCCACTCTCAAAGAAAAGGCAGTGTGGTAAGAGAGACTGAAAGAAGAGGCAGAAAATTCAGTGTCAGAGGTTGAGGAAAGTGGGAAAGTAGCAGCAACTGGGAGCTTGAGGCTATGGGGGCACACAGATACATAGATGCTAGAATACTTTTCCGTATGCCCATTTAAGGGCAGCAGGAAGTAAGCTCAAGACTGGAACTGGTCATCTTGGAGCTTGGGGATTAGACTCTTGAAAGGAGATGTAAAATTGATGCTGAGTGTTTTGGAGTACACGAGTCAGTGGGTGGAGGGAGAGAACTATATTTATGAGTGGGTGTCAGCTTAGCATAAGAGCATTCAGTAGATGCTGGGGGGAAGGGCAAGAGAAAGAGGAGAGAGAAGAAAAAGGGAAAGAGAGAAAGAGGGAGAAAAAAGAGAGGGGAGAGAGAGAAGAAAAGAGAGGGAGAAAAAGGAAAGAAAGAGAGGGAAGGGGAAGAGAGAACGAAGATGGAAAGTGTAAGAGGAAAAAGAATGAGGAGAAAGGAGGAGAGAGGTAGTAGAAAGAAGATGATGGCAGGGAAAAGGAGACAAAGGTGAAGGAACTTAAAAGCATGAACAGAGGAAGGCATGAATGATCCTAAATGGCAACTTTAAGTATAGATATTGTTTAAAGGGCAAGATTTTTTTTTAAATGAGATAAATCAGAATACTGGTTTCAAGGAACTTGCAAACTAGTGAGGACTAGTTTGAATTTGAATTTAATTCAAGAAATTGAATTTGGAGTTAAAAAAAAGTGTTAAAGATTGAGGAAAGTGGGAAATGAGGAACCACTGAGAACCTGAGCCCATGTGGGATATTTCTGGCACCATTTACTGGTTGCAGGAAGTAAGCTTAAGGCTTATCTTGAAGCTTGGAGGTTAACTATATACTGTAAGAGTAATAACATCGATCTCTATAACCAACAACATTACATGAGAAGTCATCAGACAGTTACATCAGAAAGGACTTTGAGTTCTGAGTGAGAAGCTCACCACTGACCAAGAGGGATCAGGGAAGGCTTCTTGGAGAAGAAAACATCTGAGATGGAGTTAAAAAATGGGTAGGAATCCAACAGAGGGGAAGATCATGGTATTTCAGTAACTTTGAAGAGTATTAATATCTGGCAGCATGAATGCATATTGGAGAATTATAACAAATAGGGCATAGAGGAGAATAAGCTGGAAAGGTGAGGGTGGTGTCCAATTATGAAGAACTTTGTATGCTGGGTAGAGAAATTTAAACTTCATTTGGTAGGTAATATTGAACCATTAACAACTGATTAACCCAGTAGTGTAATTATATATATATATATATATATATATATATATATATATATATAGAGAGAGAGAGAGAGAGAGAGAGAGAGAGTATATAACTAAAGTAATATGTATTGTAAAGAGTACTGACTATGGAGCCAATAGATATAGCCTCAAATCTTACCTCAATTTCTTAATTCCTATGTGACTGTGGACAAGTCATTTAAGTTCTTGGATCTCTGTTTCTTCATATTTAAAAGGAATGAGTTGGATGAAAAATCCTCTATATCTCATTCTAATCAACCAGAAGTTTATTGCAATGAATGCTGAAAGGATAAAGTTCATAAAAACTTTGGAAGATTATAAACAGATACAAAATGGCATGAGCAGAGTAAGGAGAAGAACTTTTAAAATTAACAATGTTGTAAAAAAACAATTTTGAAAGACTTTTTACTTATGTATAACACAATGACAAACTATGATTCTAGAGGATCACTGAAGAATTATGCTACTCATCTTTGGTCTCAGGGTGAAAAAATGAGGTGTGTAATTTTGGACATGTCCAGTGGGAACATTTGTTTTACTTGACTGCTTGTGTGTGTTGAAATGGCTGTGCTATCCTTTTTCCTTTAAACATTGGAGAGTGGGATTGAGGATTTGGATGTAATGATAGAATTGACAAGAAAATATGAAAATGCAAAGAGGGCGATTGAGTGATTTAAAGAATAAATGTACAAAAAGAAAAGAAGACACAATAGAGGCAGAATGGTTATAAAATTTGTATTAAATTTGCTATATACTTAAAAACAAAAGGAGGCTATGTATAAGAATGAGCATCTTTTTCTTTATTCCTTATTCTGGTACAAACCTATGTTTTTACTGATATGGGGAATAGAAGATATAAAACTCCCTCCATTAATGCAGCTAAATAGTTAATTTGTAAATGGTAGTCTTAGAAATATGCCCAAGGAACCAAGGGAGTAAGTAACTTGTCCAGTATTATATCACCAGTATGTTTTGGACCCTGTGAAACTTAAGTCTTTATGACTAGGTGGCTGTCCTTTTCACCATTTTGCCATTCTGTTTCTCTTGCTTGGATGTCACCACATTTGAAAAACTTACCACTTTATAACACACTAAAATTCATAACATTATCAAATCTCTAAAATTTTAAGAACATTTTAAATATCAGTGAACAATCACTTATAATATCCAAGCTGCACAGAATAAAAAAAATATATTCAAAATATAAATTGTTTAGAGATAAAGAAGTCTAAGTTATGTAGGGATAAGATAAAGTATCTTTTTATTCTCATCATTCTTTCTGGTTCTGGAGGGTTCCCAAAGATGTTTTTAATGAACCCTCAGCAAAAGAGCTCATGTCCCATTACTTTTTATTCAATTACAACATGAGCATTTTTATTTACCTCTGAAAAAGTGCTCAGAATATTAACTATACAATGATATCAGGAGATTGACTTGTCTGAAGAGATTTTTCAATCTAAGCTTCCAGGAAAGAGATGAATCTGAGATGTATAACAATACTACTCATACTATTGGCAGAAATTCAGATCATATTTTATAGTTTGCAGAGCACATTACATATATTACTTTATTTAAGGCTCACAAAAATCATGTGAAGGAGATGGAATTGTTATATCCATTTTACAGATCAAAAGAATGATGCTGAGAGATTTTGTTATATGCACTACAGGTTACTTAGGTTGTAAAACAAAGGTCTTTAGGATTCCAAATAACATCACACATTGTAGGGACTAATGTACTCCTCTGTACCATTAACTGACTTAGGGGTCATTTCGTTCTCTCTAGATATGATTCCTTATAGACTTCTCTGAGTTCATGTTTTGATAACCGGATATCTTGTTGATATGTGAGTATAAATGAAAATAAGGACTCTGAAGGGTGAGAAGCTGAATGATTTGGAGGATAATGACGCCCTCCAGAGTTATAGGGGAATTCAGAAGAGAGAAAGGTTTGAGGAGTCGTAATAAAGGTAAAGAGTTTTGGCATGGTTATGTTGAGTTTAATTTTCCTGTTGGGCATCCATATGGAAATGTCCAAAAGGCATTTAGTGAAGGCAAGCTTTCTCCTCTTAGGCTAAGTTAATTAGTTAGCAATGAGTTCCTAAATAAGTTTCTGAGAAATATTTCATAGTGTTTACATTGCATTGAGTTGTTCTCTCTCTATATAAAATACTTGGAAAAGTTTTTAAAAAGTAGATACAGCTCAAAAGTATTTGGAGTCGGATTTAGGAAGCCTTTGTTTCAAGTTTTTTGTTTCTCTCACATCTATATACTAGTGGTATGATCATGTTTGAATGATAACATCTCTATGCCTCTGTTTCTTTTAAGTATGAGATAAATTGCTTCCTCTATCCATGGAAGTTCTTACTCCCTAAACTACAAATCCATTGTGGTTTGTATACTTTTCATACATATGTCTAATATTATTGCAATCATAAGTATAATATTCATATTAACGTATTTTCCTTCTTGCTGTAACTGAGATGTAAACTCTCTAAAAGACCTCACTCATATCTTTCATTTGTTCTGAGATGGCCCTTTAATGTTATAGAACAGTATAATTAGCAGGGGCATAAGAGATGATCAATTTAGTCTATTTTCAATGAATCATCTATAAAAGAGTTTGTATTACAAATTTCTTGATTGAAATGGTAATATTCTCTCACTGGCATAGCAAAAATCTTCACTAGACTTGTGTGATTTGTTTCTGTGATTTTACTGGGCTGTTCAAAGGCCCGGAAGCTTTGGAGTTTTCTGTTTTGTAACTTGGACTCATAACATGCCTTCTTACAAGTCCTTTGCTAGTTGACACAGCATCTTAAAGTTATATATGTGAAAAAGAATTCAACACCAAATAATAAATGGAATTTTTTTACACGGGGATCCCTAAGTGATTATTTGAATAAAACATTTAACTGCCAGGATGTCTGCCTCCCCTTCATAACCAGAAGTTGGTTTCTTTATAACCTGAACTTTATTGATTGAATTTGCATTTTAATCTAAAAATTCATTTGGGAAAACAAGCAGTAAAGACAGACAAATACAGCAACTATAGATAAGAAAAAGGAAAAGTAATAAAGTTGACAGGGCCCACAGAATAAATTAACTGATATAAGCAAAGCACCCAAACTTTCAACTCAAAGTGTATAACCATAAAGTTTTCTGGCACCTTGAACAGAGAAAGAGGTCATTGCATTATGGACCAATCAAGAATATTTCTGTTTTGTCTCCATTTTTTAGAAATTTAGATTATACTCATATGTGAACACTACCAACTGAAATAAAAAACAAACAAACATTTAGTCAACCAATCTACTTCTTTGTTATATAGTTTTTCTAAAGTAGTATTGATTTTTTATTCCACAGGAACTTCCATTCTTGAAGTTCCCCTCCCAAATCATTGAACAATTCCTTGTAAAAAACAAGACAAAACAAAAACAACTAGTATAACATGATGGAAGAGTTATGAAACTTGGAGTCAGCAGTTCTGAATTTGGTTTCCAGTTTTGTCACTTATTGCCTCTAAGATCCTTGGCAAATCTCTGATCTTGGGTATCAATTTCCTAATGTGTTAAATGTGTGGGAATAACACGAGAGTCCTTTCCAGCTCTATTATCTATGATCCTACGAACTACAAAAACAATTAGGTCAGTCGTGTTATGTAACATTGTCTCAATACTACTCCTCAGCTTTATGGAAAATATATCATACAAGTATTTCTCAAGGACAAATAACAATCTTTCCAACTGGTCTGAATTTGTAAGCACAGTTACATATTGCAGGGTATTCCACATTCAATATCTGTATTCTTCTACCCAAAAATTGAGAGGAGAGATATTTGTTTTAAAATGAGCTCTTCTGGACAAAGATTATTCATTCTTTTTGTTTAAATTTTATTGTCATTGTGTATATTGTTATTCAAGTTCTTCTGACTTTCCTCTGCATAAGTTCACACCTTCCCAGACTTGTTTGAATTCATTTTATTTATGGTCAAATAATATTCCATTACATAAGTGTGCCATGATTTTTTCAAGACATTTTCCAATGGACAAGAATCTATTTTATTTTCCACTCAGTGAAGACTACTACTACTACTACTACTACTACTACTACTACTACTACTACTACTACTACTACTACTACTACACACACACACATATACATACACACACACACACACAATATTGCTATTACTATTTTGTTATATATAAGCCTCCCTTTAACATCCTTCAGATTTGTGCCTGGCAGTAGGAACTTTTATCTGAAGTATGAATAAATGAATGACTTCTTGCACACAGCTGCAAATTCTTTTCTTGAATGGTTGAACTAATTCACAGCCCTATCAAAAGTATATTTTGTTGTCTTTCTGGAGTTTCCTATTTTTTAACTTGGGTTCATAATATGCCTTTTTACAAGTCCTTATAAATTTGTTCAAACATTAACTAATTCCATCTTGAATCATATTTGCTCCTCAGAGGGTTATGAGATAAAATCTTAGATTCAATTTATTTTATGTCTCATTTTTGGGCAGTGGGAATTATATTTCAAATAGTTGTCCATAGTTTTCTTATAATGTATCTGTTTCTTTATGACTTGGTTAGCATGTTTTTTCAAAGATATATGATGCAAAGGTTTATGTTCTCTATTCATTCTCTTACTAATCTAGAAATATAGATATTACGAGTGCCATTTATAATATATTATTGACCTGAAGCTTTATGTTTTACCTTTTATAATCACTTCTGTCCTTTGTTGGCTAAGAATAGTCCCCTTAACTATAGGAATAAAAGAATTCTCATATTTTCTTCTATTTTTTGTTTTAATTTCCCAAATGATGTGACTGACTTGAAACTCATGTCTTGCTTTTGATAAAAACTGGCAGTATGATCACACTCAAGTAACTTAACTGGCCCAAGGAATTTGCAAAGACTGTATTACACACCAATTGCCGATTTGGATTTGTGAAGGAAGNGGGGGGGGGGGTTGAAGGGGAAAGGTGGAGCATGAATCATGTAACCATGTTAAAAATGAATATTAATAAATGTTAAAAAAAAGTCTTTGTTATTTCAGTAGCTCACAAATATAGTGAAGTTGAAGAATGGAATTGCTAAACTGTGTGAACACCTGGTGTTTACATAGTACCTACTATGTGCCAGGCCCTGTGCTAAATCATTTTAACAAGTATTATTTCACTCTTGGCAATTCTGAGAACAAAATCCCCAAGAGGTAGATGCTATGGTTATCCCATTTTAAATTGAGAAAACTGAAGTAAACAGAGGTTAAATGACTTGCCCAAGGTCACACAGCAATTAAGTGACTGAAGCCAAATTTTAATTCAGTTCTTTCAGGCTTAGCATTATATTGTACCCCCTCTGCATCTGTTTGAGAGGAGATAGGGAGGAGGAATAGTTTAGGAAAGTTTAGGAAAGACCTGGAATGGGATATGAGGGTGGGGAGGGAGAAAGTTATTAGTATCCCTATTTTACAGATAACCAGGTGAGTGTCTTCAGACAAGTCATTAGACCGCCAGGTAAAATTTTCTTAATAGTACAATGAAAGGGTTGGCATCCATGCAACTAAAGAGAAGACTGAATGAATATCCAGGGGTCCATGGCCAAGGAAATTCAATGGAAAAAACCCCTAGAAAATGCTATCATTGCTTTAATGATTATGTAAGTTCTAGTACTATGTTCTATGATTTGTCACAGTCTTCAGCTAGCAAGTGACATGTTCTCAGACTCAAGTCTCACTTTAAGTCCAATCATTACTTCCTTCCTGCCTTTACAAGAAACACTACTACTCTCAAAGCAGGATTACAGTAACTCAAAAGAAACACAAGATGAGGAAATTTAGACCTCTCCATCCTGAATTAGTCATATGGGCTATTTATGTCCAACCCGTAGTAGAGCTTTCTAAGCTCTTATTAGTCTGATCAGCCAGTGAGAGACATCATACCATCATACATTGAACCTAAAACAGTGATGTCTTTTTGGTCCCCCTCAAGTACAATGGACAACAACCAAAAAACAAACAAACAGCTTCTCCTAAGTTGTCCTTTATTCATACCCAATGAGGCCCAAAGTAAGATGGACTGACTACAAGGGCTTGCTGGGAAAACTGCTAGGGTTTTCTGGCTTCTTGGGGGTGTCAGGCAGCCCATTGAAGCTGCTTAGGGCTCATATATTTTAATCTCATCATTCAGGTATACAGATCAAAGACAAGGGGTTATATTCTGAAATTCCAACAGATTTACAAAATAAGTACAAATGAGTATAAAAAGGCTGAATGATCATGGGGAGATTGCTTATTTGCACTGGACCTCAGTTTCTCGTCTCTATTGTAAAAATTAAAATTAATGAATAATAATTTTAAATATTACATTTAATAAGATTTATTTATAATCACTAGAAGTAAAGGAATAAAAAGTTATTTATCTAACAAAATAAAAAACATATGCCCATGGCTATTCTACCTGTTCAAAAGTCCCACATTCATAGTTGCCCTCCTAGGAAGGAAAGAGAGCTAGACATGGAAATCCACTGAATTTATCTCCTGTCTATGTCAGCACGTAATGACAAGAAGTTAGTGGGCTCCTGGGTAATGCAGTTCAAAGGTACAAAATTTCCAATTACACACTGTAATGAGGTTAGGGTAGATAATAATTTCTGATATTTCACATAGCACTTTAATTTTCATAATGACACCAAAACTAAGTGATATTATTATTCCTATATTTTAAATGAGGTTAAGAGAAGGTAATTGGCTTATAGTAGGCCAATTAAATATCTACAGTATGCCAGGCACTATGCTGAAAATACTGGGAATACAAATATGAAATAAAAAGGCAGGTACTTTCCTCAAGGAGTTTACAATTGAATGGGAGAAGTCAACATGCAAAAGACCATATAGATAGCAAGTGTCTGACACAGGATTCAAACCCAGGTTATCCTGACTCTAACTCCAGGGTCATCTACTATATCACACTACTCCTTAAATAATCCCCAAAGCCCCTTTCAGCTGCCAATCTCTATATTCTTAAGAATCTGAGTCAGGAAGGTCTACCTCTAATCCCACTCAAAGGAAAGGAATGAAAAGGGAGACAATGACAAATACAAAAGTAATTTATTAAGTACCTATTATCTGTGGAGCACAATATTAGGTATTGCTGTTGTTCAGTGATTTTCAGTCATGTCTTACTCTTTGTGAACCCATTTGGGGTTTTCTTGGTAGATACTGGAGCGATTTGCCATTTCCTTCTCCAATTTGTTTTAAAGATGAGGAAACTGAGGCAAACTGGGGTAAATGACTCATCCAGGTCCTATAGCTAGCTGGTGTCTGAGGCCAGATTTGAAATGAGCAAAATAAGTCTTCCTGCCTCCAGGCTCAGTGCTCTATCCACTGAGGAAGATATAAACTTTAGATGAGTCACAGTACCTGCCTTTTAGAAACTTAATGGTCCTCCACTGAGATAAAGGGAAGTCAAAGATGATAAATGCTTAAATTGGAGAAAAGTATGAATACATATCACTAAGGGCAGATAAATTCAGTGGTTGATTGTGGATTATAGTTCCATTAATATGCTTTAAAACCAACCACTTCTCACCAAATAATCATACATTTCTGATCTGTGATCCCTGTTATCTACTTGAATGGAGTATATATGTGAGATGTCTAAGCTGTGTAATATCTTTTTGCTTCCTTAAATCCCAATCGTGAACCATCTTCTCTTCTCATCAAATCAAAAGAGGCCACTGGGAAAGAAAATAAAGTGCTCCTGAAAGAAAAACCTGAGCTATTCTCTCTCGAGTACACAAAGCAGATGTTCCCTTCCCTCCTTACTCTTCTGTCCCCCTCATTTCATCCTTGTTCAGAAAACCAGCAGTCAGGAGGACCCACTCACTTGGGAATAGCTCCAAGCTGGAAGCTGCATCAAAGGAAAGAGACAGTTCTGCTCCCTCCTCCCAGCAAGCTTATCATTTTAAGTGTCCCCCCAAAGCTAGGGGGTATATTCATAAAGAGTAAATCTTTAACAATCGGCTCTCTGGGGGAAAATCTGTGCAAATGACACACTTTTAAATTTAATCTCCATTAACTCTTTCTCTATCACTTTCTTAAGTCTAGACAATCAACAAAGCAATAAAATCAAGCCCTGGTCCCAGTGTTTGCCAGTTTCCAAGTTATAAAAGGAGCAACTAGGTGGTACAGTGGATAGTGTTCCAGTCTGAACTCAGGAAGACGCATCTTCTTGAGTTCAAGCTATGTGACCATGGGCAAGTCCATTGACCCTGTTTGTCTCAGTTTCCTCATCTATAAAATGAACTGGAGAAGGAAATGGCAAACCATTCTAGTATTTTTACCAAGAAAAGCCCAGATGGGATCACAAAGAATTTGAAATGACTGAACAACAACAAAAGTTGTAAATGTTCACTGTGAAAATCTTACAGGAGGCTCAGGGTTGAGCAGACTCTGACACGGCTATTTTCCTATTGTGTGTGTGTGTGTGTGTGTGTTTGTGTGTGTGTGTGTGTGTATACATATATATATATATGTACATATATATATATTATTGGATCTATTATTTCTTTAGTACAGGGAACTACTTAGTGAGTTAACTCCTTTTGCCAAAGCAGATTGGCATACGCTTTGCAATTTATAATCTTAGAAGCTGAAACATTGAGCAATTGAATTGTCTAGTATGAATGCATTGGAGGCAAGACCCGAACTCAGGTCTTACTGATTCTGTTGTCGGTTTTTTGTCTGCTCTTTGTCTACTACGATGCTAGTACAATGTGAATTTCTCTTAAGACTTCATGTTTGACAGCCTTAAATCACAATCTGATGAGAGACTGGGGAGGGGAGGTAAACCTAATTTTTTCTATAAGCATCCAATAAATAACCCATTAAGTTCAATGTTTTCTATGGGGTGATTTCCAGGGAAATTTTTGGAATGAAAAGTAACCCATAGAATATGTATACCATAGATAAAGCTGTTGACTGCAGGGTAATACACAAAATAGTTTTTTTTGTTTGCTTGTTTTTTAGGGCTTATAGATGTCATTTAATCATCAGAAGACTAGCTAAAAGGTATCATATCAATATCATATGGAATGATGGGGGGCAGCTAGGTGGCTCAGCTGATTGAGAGTCAGGCCTAGAGAAGGGAGGACCTGGGTTCAAATCTGACCTCGAGTATTTCCTAGCTGTATAATCCTGGGCAAGTCACCATTACAGTCTTTCTGCCTTGGTATCAATACATAGTATTGATTCCAAGATAGGTACGGGTTTTTAAAAAAGTACAATTGTCATTATTATTATTAATGGTGTTGTCAGAGACAGTAATATTGGTAGTAGTGGTGGTAATTAGTCATCTTCATGAGTTCAAATCCTGCCTCAGACACTTACTAGCTGTGTGATTGTGGGCAAGTCACTTAACCTTGTTTGCCTTAATTCTTCATCTCTAAAATCAGCTGGAGAAAGAAAAGGAAAACCACCCCAATATTTTTGCCAAAAAAAAATCCCAAATGAAGTCAAGAAGAGTTATAGTAGTAATAGTAGTAGTAGTAGTAGTAGTAGTAGTAGTAGTAGTAGTAGTAGTAGTAGTAGTAGTAGTAATTTTCCAGCAAACCATGAGATTATTTCCTAAGGCAAAGGGAGATTGTCAAGAGCATTGGTGGAGGCAATGTTTACAAAGAAATAATAGATTTATGAATTTTAAAGTAGTTGTAGTTCAAGATTTGCATTTCCAGTGTCTGGTTTCTCTGTATTTCTGTTATCCAAAGCAGCCCAGGATAGATCTGATAGAATAACTGAGCGACATCTGGTCCATGTGAAAGTCCCCCTCTGTCTTGCTGATGTTCCCAGAGCTGCTGTAGACAGCTGAAGCAATTAGAGTCACCTTCAATTCATCAGGAAAGTGACATTTTTAATCTTGTAGACTATTTAGCAAATTACTCCTGCAGAACAATAAACCATAGACTTATGCCCTGAAATAATGAAAAAAAAACAACCCAACAACCTTAAAATGCCAAACACAACCAATAGGGACCTACTCATCAGGCAGAAACTGAATAAATCGTAATAATTCACACATTAGTAGTAATGGAAAGCTTTTAGTATGTGCTCCTCTTTACAAAGTACCTTCATTACCACAAACCCATAGGGCAACAAAATACAGGTATTCTTATTTTACAAATGGAGAAACTGAGGCTCAGGCATGTTAAGAAGATTTTCTAGGTTCAGAAAAGCAAGTATTGGAGTCGACTTCAAACTCAGTGCTCTAGACTTAAAACACAACACTCTTTCCATCTATCTCACCAAACTGGCTTATAAATTGGGAAATCCATAAAGATTTGATTAAATTTTCTAAAATATACAATATTTACCTGAGATAGCTGTCATTTTTCTATTAAAAGGCAACTTTGGATGAACTCAGCAACCATCTCAATACATGCTTCTACATCCAATAAATGTTGTTTACAGATGGCTGCAACACCAATCTTACCACATTTCTACTCTGCTCAAAAAACTTCAAAAACTCCCTCTGTATTAAAGAATAAAATATATTCTTCTCAGCTTAGTGTTTAAAGCCCCTCACCATCAGCCTCCATTCCACCTGGTTTTTAAGATTATTTCACATTACTCCCCTTCACACACTCCTGAGCTAGTTGGAGTCCTCCAAACCCATCATTTCATTTCCCCTATTCCTCAGGCTTATACAGGCTGCCACCTCCATTCCTACAATGCACCCTCTCTTAGAATCCTGAGCTTTCTTCAAAGCTCAGCCAGAAAGTCAATGGTTAAGGAAGGTCTTTCCTGTTCCACCTATTTGTTAGTGTGGTTTCTCCTTTTTCAAATTATCATATGCATGTATGTCTATGTGTATATGTAATATGCTATAACATAAACATAAAATATATAAATAACATAGAATGTAGATATAGAATATATTTAATATATAACAGGTAGATAATAATTATACATATATAATATAATATAATTAGATATTATATTTATGGTGTCTTGGTATAGTTTTCTGGTTTCATAGATGAGAGCTGCTTCAAGATTTTTGAGACATGCTGTCTAACCATCTGTTTACATATTGTGTTCTATGTGTAAATTGTAAACATCTTGAGTTCAGGGACTGTTTTCCTAAGCCTTCACATCCATGGGGCCTATATTAATCAGAATTGAAAAAAATGCCCATTGGAGTTGCTCTATTAGAAGGCGCCATGGTAGCAACAACCACCAGCAGCATTTAAATGATGCTTTAAGGTTTGCAAAGCACTTTACAAATCCTATCTTACTTTATTTTCCCAACAACTTTCTGGGTAGGTGCTATTATTACCATAATTCTACAGAAACGCAAATAATTCTACAGAATTAAGTGATTTGCCCTATATTTCAGAGTAAAGAAATGTCCGAGATTAGCTGTGAACTTGTGTCTTCCTGGCTCTAGGTCTAGTACTTCATGATCTGTAGCTTCTTAGTAGAATCTTAAAAGGACCTAGCTGCTTCTTAGTAAAGAGGAAAGGATTCACTCTGGAGTCCAGAGAAGGGTTAGCAAACTATAGTCCAACTGCCAAAAGTGGCGCACCCACCACCTGTTTTTGTAAGGCCAAGGAGCCAAGAATTTTTATATGTTTAAATATAGTTTTATTGAATTTTTAAAACATCAAAATCATTCTTCGCTCACTTAAAAATAGGCTATGGTCCTCTCCCCAATTTACTGTCCCTCAGGCTCAGATCCCGAGTGTGAATTTGTTATTAATGTGTGTGACCCTCAGTAAATCATAAATCTCTGGGCTTCAGTGTCTATATCTGTCAAATCAGATGTCCAAAATGTCCTTTTTCACTCTAAATTCTGTAATCTTAGGAAGACAGTATGTTTTCTACTAAACAACCATAAGCAAGAACTCATACCAAAACATCAAATCCCAGGACCCTATATGACAGATTGTATGTGAATGGAGAATCTATTAACATTGAAGGTAAGAAAAGCAAATCATGGATAGACCATTTTTCCTGAAAATTTCTCTGGTAAGAGACTCCTAACACTCACAGAATAAGTCTGAAATGAACAGTTTATAAAAATGCTTTTTGGAAAAAAATCCCAATATCCTTTGACAATGCCAAAATGCCACAGGTACACCAAGATGCAAAGTAGATTTTTCAAAGGATGGCAAATAAAACCAATGAAATT
The DNA here is from genome assembly GCF_016433145.1 of Gracilinanus agilis. Taxonomy (NCBI): domain Eukaryota; kingdom Metazoa; phylum Chordata; class Mammalia; order Didelphimorphia; family Didelphidae; genus Gracilinanus; species Gracilinanus agilis. The sequence goes on from NC_058135.1 coordinate 64,558,175, forward strand.
CTATTTTCGCATATATTGAATGCCAGAGAGGCAATTCAATCTTCCAGTGGGACTACAATCTCATCCACTGCAAACTACCTCCCAAGGTAACGAGTCCAACCCATCTTTACCTTCCCATCCTGTGCAATCCATTTCTTTCTATAAATTGTGTGTGTGTGTGTGTGTGTGTGTGTGTGTGTGTGTGTGTGTGAGAGAGAGAGAGAGAGAGAGAGAGAGAGAGAGAGAGAGAGAAAGTATATGTGTGGGTGTGTTGGGTGTGTGTGTGTTATAAACTAGAAAATTTACTCTAGTTATTTTATTATTTTGTAGATATAAACACATGAACTGTCCATCCATTTTTCCTTTTTCTTGCTAAACGACCTACTTTATTTTCTGGTCCAACCCATGCTTGTTATTTTTTATGCTGCTTCTAACATGCAAATATAATCATTGATAGCATGATTCAATCTGCTTATGCCCATCATCTATCCTTAGACACTTCCTAACTGTGTGACTCTGAGTAAGTCATTTAAATCCCCATTGCCTAGCCCTTACTACTCTTCCACCTTAGAATCAATTGACTCTAAGACAAAATTAAAAAAAAAATCAATATGGGAGGAGTGGAAAGGAGAAGAAAAAAGAATGAAATATATATTCTTGCATAAAGCTAACATGAAAATTTGTTTCTCTTGTATAAGCATATTTATTGTAATTTATTACATATTTGTAACAAAAAATGAATTCTGTCTTCCTAAGGAATGTATTAATGAGTTATTGAAGACAGTTTCCAAACTGAGTTTTCTACTGCAAAAGGATTATTTAATTTTACTATTTCTCTTGAGAAAGGACAGAGATTTGTATTATATGTTCATTTGAAAGTATATTATTCCATATTCAAATAACAACATAATATGATTCTTCCAAGAAACACATTATTTTGTTAAAAAAAATCATTGTTTCTGAATATACCACCTACTGCCTTTATCTGTCACTCTGTACCATCAATGGGAAAAAGAAAAGGGCTACAGAGTACTGTGGATCATTCTGTTTTTTTGCTTGTTTCATGGGTCACCGTGTCCAATGAGTTCATCACTGAGGCACATGGGCTATTCATGGAATTATACTGGAAGTCTTTCCAGATTTGCAAAACTGAGACAGCTTCTGTTCTTCTGGCAAAGCCTTCAAGAACACAGGGTAATCTCCACAATTAGGAATCTTAATGAAGAGTTACCAAATAAACTTAGGATAATTAAAATCTATTTCAGTCAATTTGTTATTGCCTTCACTTACATGACATCAGAGATTCCTTCTAGCTCTTTCATTCTATGATTTCAAAACCCCGGAATGCATTTCAGACCTGAAGGAAATTCAAATGGACATGAAATGAAATGAGTGAATTTTATGAAATTTCCTAAAAATAACAACAGAAATAAAAGGATACATTTTCTTTCTCAGAGTTCTTCCTTTAAGAAATAGCCATGAAGGCAATCACATTACTTGTAACTAAAGATTAAAATTGTAAAATGTAATTGTCAGTAGAGTGGAGAAGACCATGTAGTTGAATGACAAAGAGATAAGTGGTGAGAATATTAAATTTTGACCATGACAAAAGATGTACACCAGGAGCTTCTATTAAGAGAAATATTTTGCAGATGATTCGGTCACTAATTTTGCCTTTTAAAAAGTATTCTTTTTTACTGTCATGCAAAATACACTTCCATATTGGTCATTGTTGTAAGAGCAAATTCATACATAACAAAAACTTAAAATAAAACCCTAAAAACACTGATGTGAAAGGCCACTCCAACAGTTCTTTCTTTCATTTGCCTTCTAGAAGGTTTTTTAAAAAGTTTCTTCACAACTCCACTAGCAATGCATTAATGTCCCAATTTTGCCATATCCCCTCCAACATTTAGTACTTTTCTTTGCTGTCATTTTAGCCAATCTGCTAGGTGTGACATGGTACCTCAGAGTTGTTTTGATTTGCGTTTCTCTAATTATACGAGATTTAGAACACTTTTTCATGTTTTTGTTGATAGTTTTGATTTCTTTATCTGAAAATTGCCTATTCATGTCCCTTGCCCATTCATCAATTGGGGAATGGCTTGATTTTTTTTTGTACAATTGATTTAGCTCCTTATATATTTGAGTAATTAGACCTTTGTCTGAGTTTTTGTTATAAAGTTTTTTTTCCCCAATTTGATGCTTCCCTTCTAATTTTGGTTGCATTGGTTTTATTTGTACAAAACCTTACATTTTCTAATTTTTTCTAACTCTTGCTTGGTTTTAAAATTTTCCCTTTCCCATAGATCTGACAAGTATACTATTCTGTGCTCACCTAATTTACTTATAGTTTCCTTCTTTATAATTCAGGTTATTCACCCATTCTGAATTTATCTTGGTATAGAGTGTGAGATGTTGATCTAGACCCAATCTCTCCCATACTGTTTTCCAATTTTCCCAGCAGTTTTTGTCAAATAGTGAGCTTTTGTCCCAAAAGCTGAGTTCTTTGGTTTTATCATAGACTGTCTTGTTGAGGTCGCTTACCCCAAGTCTATTCTACTATCTTCCCATCTGTCTCTTCGCCAGTACCATATTGTTTTGATGACCACTGCTTTATAGTACAGTTTAAGATCTTGTATTGCTAGGCCACCTTCCTTCATATTTTTTTCATTATTTCCTTTTGATATTCTTGGTCTTTTGTTCTTCCAAATGAACTTTGTTATAGTTTTTTCTAATTCAGTAAAAAGTTTTTTGGTAGTTTGATAGGTATGGCACTAAATAGGTAAATTAATTTGGGTAGAATGGTCATTTTTATTATGTTAGCTCGTCCTACCCATGAGCACTCAATGTTTTTCCAATTGTTTAGATCTAGTTTTAATTGTGTGGAAAGGGTTTTGTAGTTGTGTTCATATAATTCCTGTGTTTGTCTTGGTAGATAGATTCCTAAGTATTTTATATTCTCTAGGGTGATTTTAAATGGAATTTCTCTCTCTAACTCTTGCTGCTGCAATGTGTTGGAAATATATAGAAATGCTGATGATTTATGTATCCTGCAACTTTGCTAAAGTTGTTGATTATTTCCACTAGTTGGTTGATTTCCTAGGATTTTTTAAGCAGACCATCATATCATCTGCAAAGAGTGATAGCTTGTTCTCCTCATTGCCTATTTTTAATACCTTCAATTTCTTTTTCTTCTCTAATTGCTACTGCTAGTGTTTCTAGTACAATGTTAAATAAGAGAGGTGATAATGGGCATCCTTGTTTGACTCTTGATCTTATTGGGAAGGCTTCTAATTTATCAACATTGCAGATGATGCTTGTTGATGCTTTTAGATATATAGTTTATTATTTCTAGGAAATGCTCTTCTATTCCTATACTTTCTAGTGTTTTCCATAGGAATAGATGTATTTTGTCAAAGGCTTTTTCAGCATCTATTGAGATAATAATGTCATTTTTGTTGCTTTGCTTGTTGATATGGTCAATTATGTGAATGGTTTTCCTAATGTTGAACCATCCTTGCATTCCTGCTATAAATCCCACCTGATCCCTCATGATCATTTGCTGGAGTCTTTTTGCTAGTGTTCTGTTTAAGATTTTTGCATCTATGTTCATTAAGGAGATTGGGCTATAGTTTTCTTTCTCTGTTTTTTATCTACCTGACTTTGAGATCAGTACCATATTTGTGTCATAAAAGGAATTTGGTAGCACTCCATTCTGGATAGCAATTTGAAACTATGCTCAAAGGACTATAAAAAACTGACTGCTCTTTAATCCAGCCACATCACTTCTGGGTTTATACCCCAAAGAGATCATAGGGAAAAAGACTTGTATGAAAGTCTTTATAGCCGCACTCTTTGTGGTGGCAAAAAATTGGAAAATGAGGGAATGTCCTTCAATTAGGGAATGGCTGAACAAATTGTGGTATATGTTGGTGCTGGAATACTATTGTGCTCAAAGGAATAATGAACTGGAGGAATTCCACATGAATTAGAATGACCTCCAGGAATTAATGCAGAGTGAAAGGAGCAGAACCAGGAGAACCTTGTATACAGAGACTGATACACTGTGGTACAATCGAACATAATGGACTTCTCTACTAGCAGCAAAGCAATGATCCAGAGCAAGGCTGAGGGAATTATGTGAAAGAAAACTATCCACATTAAGAGGAAGAATGTGGGAGTAGAAACACAGAAGAAAAACAACTGTTTAAACACATGAGTTGATGGGGATATTATTGGGGATGTAGATGCCAAACAATCACCCTAGTGCAACTATCAATAATATGGAAATGGGTCTTTATCAATGATACATATAAAACCCAGTGGAATTGGGCATCAGCAACCGGGAGAGAAGGGGTATGGGGGAGAGGGAAAGAGCATGAATCATGTAACCATGGGAAAATATTCTAATTAAAAAATAAAATAAAAAAATAAAAACTAAAAAAAAAAAACAAAAATAGTTTCTCCCAAAAAGAAGGAGATAGGGGCTAGCTAGGTACCACCATTGATAGAGTACCAGAACTGGAGTCTTAAGGATCTGGATTCAAATGTGACCTCAGACACTTCTTGTTGTATGACCTAGGCAAACCACTTAATTCCAATTGTTTAGTCCTTGCCATTTTTTGTCTTAGTAACAGAAGGCAAGAGTTTTAAAAAACAAAGAAATGAAATTTGGTAAAGCTATATGTTCTTGATGGAAAAATATTAAAATGAATTTGTAGAATTTGTTGAAAGAGAAAAAAACAAGAATAAGCTATGTGTTCAAGTTCTTGAAGGTAGCATTTTAATTTTACAATAATTGTATATTTGAAATTTGGATGCTGGAGCAATACAATCTCCTATTAGAGGTATTTCATTTTCAGCATCTGTTAGTACCTCTTGTCAATGAAAAGATCATCATTAGGGAAGATTGTGCTAAAGATTGTGAAGATTTTGCATGTTGCCACTGGGGTTGTTTTGCTGGGTGTAAATTTTTGCAGTGAGTATTCAAGTGGTCCAGGAATGTGACATTTGTAGATGTAAGAAAGATGGCCCTCATATATTTGCAGAGAGTGATTGAATGAGAGAAGCATGAAGTGTCAGTACAATAGGGCAACATACCTACAGGGGTTTGGAGTCCTTGGAAGAACTTTCTCCTGCATATGTGGTTTTGTACTATTCTAGGGCTTGTGGAATCTGAGAATAGAATTTAGCAGGTGGGTCTCCTATGTACTCAGTGCTTGGCATATGTTCTTGTTGAATTGTTTCAATCTCATTTGACTCTTCATGCCCCAATTTGGGGTTTTCTGAGCAAGAAATAGGAATAGGAATAGTCTGAAAAGACACTGGACCTTCAGGTTTAGTGATTGTCACGTGAGTCTTAGAAATGTGAGAAATTCCTTCAACTCTAGGGTGTGCCCAGCAATGGCTTAGAATATAACAATAACACAATGCCTTATTTGAGAAACAGTTCAAATTAAGCATCCAACCAATTAACATTAATGTTTAGCAACTTAGGTAAGTACAGAGTCATTCCTTTGTTCCAATGACAGTTTCTGAGCATTCACCAAATTCCTAACATGCTATTCTTCTTCCTGTAGGAAGCAGTGTGTCATGTGATATTTAATATGTCTTTTATCATTATGTCCTGCTCATAACCAAAAGGAAAAAAAAATAAATGGGTTCTCACTAAAGCAGGGATTGGAAACCTGCTTGCAAATCAGGGGAAAAAATAGTATTCAAACAGACTCAGCTCAGCCACAACTTAGGTGAGGTAATCAGGGCATCGTACCAGAGTGCCCAAGTTTAGAGGGTGCTGACAATATTTTCAATCCTTCAGAAGCATATAAAACTAGTACCCGTTGAGCATGAAAATTATTTGGACAAATAAAAAGATATGAGATGTCCACTTCTTGCTTCTTATCGCCTCACATTCCAAGTGAGCTCTTCCTTGGTCCCATCTTGCCTTTCCTTATTCTCAGAGTCTCCAAAGCCATGTTGTCCCTAACAGTTTCCTTGAAGTATTTCTTAATCTTTAGCCATGGGAAGTAAAACCTCTCTTCCCTCTTTCCCAACTAAACTTGTCTTTAAAAGTTTACTTGCATGTTAGGCTCAGATAAATTTTGGGTTACTTTGCTTAGGTGCGAAAGTTGCTCTTTCTGACTCCATCTCAACTCTCTGGCTTTTAGTTGGAGGCCTCATCATTATGGTAAACATTAACGGTTAATCTAGTATGCTGCCAAAAATAACAGAAAATGATTTCTTCCTTGCATTATGTCAGCTAACTGCATTTCTATCTTAATCTGATGCTCAATGATTCTATCATCATTGACAAGTCTGGGTACCATATAATAAAAATGTCAGAGGGGCACTTAGTCCATGTGAGCTCCGGCTTGTGGTTTTTGTAAGAATTATTATGCTTTGAGCAAAAGAAGCAGAACCAGAACATTGTACACAGAGACTGATACATGATGGCACAATCAAATGTAATAGACTTTTCTGCCAGCAGCAATGCAAAGACCCAGGACAACCAAGAAACTTATAAGAAAGAACTGTGGGAGCAGAAATGCAGAAGAAAATCACATGATTGATCACGTAGTGTGTTAGGGATATGATTAGGGTTTTGATGTTAAAAGATCACTCTACTGCAAATATGAATAATATGGAAATAGGTTTTGAACAATGATACATGTATAACCCAGTGGAATGGCTTGTCAGCTAAAGGACAGGGGGAGGGAATGAGTGGGAATCATAAATCATATAACCATGGGAAAATATTCTAAATAAATGACTAAATTAAAAAAAATGAATCATTATGCTTCTCAGATATTTCCTAGCTCTGTGACATCAGGAAATGTGATCATTGCCTAGTCCTCATTGCTCTTCTACTTTGGAAACAATATACAATATTGATTATAAGATGGGAGGTAAGGGTTTAAAAAGAAGAATTGTGCTGTTGCTTAAGATGAGTGCTTCCTTAATGGAAAGGCCTTTTCCCGTCATTTTTGCTCATTTGACAATTAAAGGATTCTAGAATATGTAGCAAAATTTTAAATTGAGTGTATAAACTACCTCCTTTTCCCTTCATTTTGAGACCATCCAAGCATTTTCATGATAAAATAAGACAATTTTCTTAAACTATTTTTTGAAACACATTTTCTGATTCTATTTTATTTAGTTCCAAATTATCTCCCCTTCCATACTCATTGAGAAGGCATGAAAAACAAAGTCTATTACAAATATGTAGTCATGCAAAATAAATCTGTTACCCATATCTTCCCCCAACCCTTCTCTCTCCAAAAAAAAAACACAAAACAGAAAAACAAAAAAAGAGAAAAAATATCAGGTCTCTTAAGTCCATCAGTTCTGTTTCTAAGGAGACATAGCATGTTTCTTTCTTTTTTTTTAATAACCCTTATTTTCTGTCTTAGTAAAAATTCTGAGACATAAGAGCAAGGGCTAGGCAAATGAGGTTAATGACTTCCCCAGGGTCACATAATGAGAAAGAATCTGAAGTCAAATTTAAACCCAGGTCCTCCTGACTCCAGACCTGGTACTCTATCCATTGTGCCACCTAGCTGCCCTGTCCCCTCTTTACTTTAAAATCTTTCTCCTTGTCCTATTTGATTTTTCCTTTGCGTTTCAGTTTTCTAATTTGTTCTAGAGTCATCTAGAGTCATGTTTTATCCTTTGAGCCACCTAGCTGCTCTAAGGCAGAGAGGATGTTTCATCATGAATCATTTAGAATTGTGATATCTTATTGTATTAATCAGTTACTAAGTCTTTCAAAGTTGTCTTTTAAATAGTACTTTATAGACTGTTTTCCTGGTTAGACTCACTTTTCTTTGCACTGATTTATACAAGTCTTCCTTGCTTTCTCTGAAACCATTCCCTTTATCATGAAAGAACAAATTTTCCTTTTTTAAATTCTTATCTCCCATTTTAGAATCAATACTAAGTACTGGTTCCAAGTCAAAAGAGTAGGAAGGGCTATGCATCTGGGGTTAAGTGATTTGCCTAGCCACACAGTCAAGAAGTATCTAAGGCCAGATTTGAACACAGTATCTAATTTCTCTAGGTCTGGTTCTCCATCTACTGAGTCACGTAGATACCCCATGAAAGAACCATTCTTAAAGTGGAGGTTGAGAAACTTCTGCTCCAAACTCTTCTTTTTCTCCAGCACCATGACTACTCTTTCAAACACAAAAAATGTCTCCTCCTTATAGACTGACAGGACATTCCCTGCTCTCGTGGGACGAGCTTCTAATTTTCATTTTAAAAAATAGAAAATTAGAAACCTATTATTGAGTTACACTGAAAGTATATAAGCTGTAAGGAACTTATTCCATCTGCTCTTCTTCACAGAAGACTGTGAAAGAACATAGGCAGGAACTAAATGGTAGTGGCTTTCAATATCTTCATTTCTATTTAGCCTGACAAAGATGGAAAGAACAAATGTGGGTGCTTGAAATCAGTGGACAAGCATGTGGTTATTTAAAACTACATCTGCAATGAGAATAGCAAAGATAATCCAAGAAGCCTGGTAGAGGATTCTATACTAGTGTGTGTATGTGTATGTGTATGTGTGTGTGTGTGGGGTCTCTATCTTGCAACACTGTATAAGACTGCCCAATTTTCTACCTTGATTATTTACTAAAAAGAGCTTTGGGGTCGGCTGTGGACAGTAGACCATGGAGCCTTGCAGGGAGTTGTTTCTCACTTTTTTTCCCCCATCAAGAAATCTGTTAGAGAAACTAAATGATAGGAGATATCTGATGAATTCCATCCTCACATTCTTCCATTAGAGACTGTTAACCAGGCTACTTCACTTGAAATCAATTAGGGATATTCTTTACATCTAGGGATCTTCCTCAGGGAGGCATACAACACTAAATCAACAAAGAATCCTGCCTAAGAGAGACAGAGATTTAATGGAGATCGCCAGGCACTGAAACTATAAGGAAACGTTCCTAGACGAAAACAAATATACATATATAGCAGGAGGTGAGAATGTCACTTTTGACATGTATGATGAATCCTAGCATTTAATGGTAAAAAGATGGAAGGGACCATCTTGGAGCCACCAGATATGAATTTTTCCTTGGGGGAAAGAATGGAAGACTGTTAGAGCATTGAGGTGAGGGGAAGGAAGAGGAGGAGGAAGAACAAAAAAGGAGGGAGAGAAAAAAAGAGAAAGAAGAAGGAAAGAGAGGTGGGAAGGAGAGGGGAAGAGAGGAAAGGAGGAAAGGACAAAAGAAAGGAAGAGAGAGAGAGAGAGAGAGAGAGAGAGAGAGAGAGAGAGAGAGAGAAGAAACTTGTGTCTTAAAGCTCCATCTACTATTTTTGCTTTTATATTCTATTGAGGTTCTCTTCTTTCAAATATTTAGAAGGCTTACTCAGCTCTACTTCCATGAGAACTGAAGACAATTAGAACCATAACCACGATGGCTTTTCCCCAGGGTGTTGAAATTTGGAGGGTGAAATGATTCAGCACTTTAGGAACAACTGAGCTTAGCACCTATTTCATAAGACTAATTAGTTAAAATAAGAAGCTACCAGATGGGATGCTTCTTCCCTTGTCAGCAGAAGCCCAGGTGATCTTGTCCCAGACCTGGTATCATCCTACTTCCCCCAAGGATAAGACTCCTTTCATAGGGATTTTATGCCATCTCTCCCCTTCTTCAAATGTTACATTTTTATCCATATTTTAAAGCCTAACTCAGAATCCCCTTCCATCATGAAGCATGTCTGATCCCCATCAGTTGGCAATAACTCTTCTCCTGGGACTTGACAGAATATTGTTTTATAGCTCTCAAATGTCCTTACCATGTAATGTCATGTACTTTCTATTCTTGGTTCTTATTCTTTTAGATGGTAAGCCCAATAAAAACAGGGACTTTGCTTTTTCTAAATTAGTTTATTTAACTTAGAGTTAAGATGGTACTCTATAGAAAGCACTTAACAAAAATAAATCAATATAGATTTATTAAGTGTCTATCATGTGCTAGGTAGCATCATAAGTTCTAGGGATAAAAAAAGGCAAAAAATAGTCCCTGTCCTCAAGGAGATTACAATCTAATAAGGACTGATAACATGCAAAGAAATATATACAAATTATATATATATATATATATGTATATGTATATAGTGGGAAATAATTAACAGAGGAAAGGTACTAAAATTAAGAGAAGTTGAATAAATAAATATTTTAAAATTTTAAGTTAAAATATTTTAAATTTAAATGACATTTTAAAACAACCTAAATTGTAGTATAAGACATATAACATATTCAATTGGAAAGATCCCTGGTTCTGGGGTCAGATGACCTGAATTCAAATTCTGCTTCTGATGAAATTTACCAATAGGATCTTGGGTACGGCACTTAACCTTCCTAGGACTAAATTTTATCATTTGTAAAATAAAAGGTTTGGACCAGCAATCTTTGGAAGTCCCTACCGGCTCTAGTTCTATGTTTTGATATAAGTCAAGGACATGAATTCCAGCAAAGAGATGGGCTGGTCATAGAGTGAGACTGAGATTTAACAGATGGATTAATGTAATATTGTAATATCTTGTAATATCTGGCACTCGGCTCCACACATGTGTCCAGGGAGAAGGAGAGAGAAACAGAGAGAGAAAAAGGGAAAAGAGAAAAAATAGCAGAGAGTAAGAGGGATAGGAAGAGCTATCAGTGGAATCATTGTATCATATATATTAAATACAAAAATATTAATTTTAAAGTTGAGGAAGTAATTGTCTGTGTGGGTTTTGTGGGAAGACATGGAAAAGAGTTATACAGGATGAGAAAGCCCAAAAGGGCCCTGATCTGTGCTGGTGGAGCATGTTGCGGATAAAATAATGGAGCTACTTACTGCAAATGCCAGTTCAACCGACTTATTTTGCCTGAACTCAAAAAAGCATTTATTTACACAAAGGTCACCTTTAAGAAAAGTATACACTAAGAAATGTTTGCAAAATGTACCCCAGAATAGCATAGAATGCATATATAAATGGCTCTCCAAATACAGTGCTGGATTTCATTAATCACTTGAAGTCATTGAAAGGAAATGTTATTTTATTAAGTAGCTTTTTAGGTAGCATTCAATGGCTCTTTATTTGTCTTAAGTACATTGGTTGGGTGATGACTTTCATTTCTTTCAAAACAAATCATTTCATAGAATATCTTGTAAGTAATGCTTAGGGAGGCTTTTCATTTTCAGGAACTATAAAGGAACACAGAAAGAGAACCAAGGTACAACAATAACTGTGAGTGGCAGCGTGCTATTTTGGTAACCCTTTTTTTTTTTTTAAAAACCTTTACCTTCTGTTTAAAATCAATTCTAAGTATGGGTTGCAAACCAGAAGAGTGATAAGGGCTGGGTAGTTGGGGCTAAGTTACTTGCCCAGGGTAACACAGCTAGGAAATAGTAGCCCTTACTTTTGCTAATTATATTTCTAATTTTTTACTAAAATTCTCACCCAAGGTGCTAAGTATTATTTGTGATTTGTACCATTGTCACACAATGGTAATATTTTCTAGTTCAGAATCTACTAGGATCCTTAATTTTAGACAACGTACCCAAAAGAAAAGAGAATAAGTCACTCCCAAGTGAGTCATGATATCATGGTTCTCTAGTCCATGTTCCAAACCAGAAGGAGTTTTTAATTTATTGCTCTGGAATGGAACTAAATCTTTTCCACTCAATACTCAGAGCCCCCAATGGAATTGTGAGCTCATTGGCATGAATATTCCCTCTAGCAATGTCAACCAAAATATATATCTGCCCATTCTCCATGATTCTTATCAACATCCTCTTGTAGGTCAGTTTGCCACAGAAGGTTTCTCTAATGTGTAAAATGTTTCCCTCTCATTCTTCTGACAATACAAGGATACCAATGGGGTACAGTGAGACTGCCCAGTGGTGACCGCTATCTCTTGCCTTGCCATGTGAACATACCATCTCTTTTTGGTCATATGGTTCCTTGGAGGTCTCTTTGATTTCTGTTTTTATTCATAGTTCCATATTTGCTATGCTTTGGAATCTTATCACCCCCTCCCCAGCACACCTCTCCATTGTCTTCAGAACAATATGCATTCTTAGTTATTTTGGAGACTGTAGTATTTCATGATTTACAGCCACAAAGCTACATAACATCATCCACAAATAGGAAAATTTAGATATCCTCATGATCCATAAGGGATGGTTCTTCAATTCAGACTCTCTGCTGGGTCTCCTCAAAAACAATGGCAAGCACTTTTGGTGAACCTTCTTTGGTCTGTACTTTGACTCATCTGATATCAATAATTAGAGACTCTGGGACAGCGAGATGGTTAGTGGACAGAATACCAAGTCTAGAGAAGGGAGGTTTGGGGTTCAAATGTGACCGTAGACACTTCCTAGCTGAGTGACCCTGAGCAAGTCTCTTGACCCCAATTGCCTAGCCCTTATTGCTCTCCTGCCTTGAAACCTATACTTAGAATATTGTAATGTTGTAAGAAAAATGATAGAGACCCTTTAGATCAGTGTTTTGCTCTATCAAATTAAATACTTGACATCACAATAAGCATGGTGAGATCCCATATTCTTTACACATTTAAGGATTTTTATAAGATGGAAAAGGTCTATTCTAGTGAGGAATATAACTATGAGAACCTATATGTTTCCCACTGTTCCCCTCATCAAAAGTATTAGCAATATGTATGCATATGATCCTCAGAAATCTGTTACAGAGATGGAAATTAAGCATAAAGTTGTTATTGATGTCCTTTGCTTGTTTTTTGTTAGAATTAATAATTTTCCATCTCTTTTGTATCTTTCCACCTCCAGAGTCTTTGTGAATTGATTATTTTCTTACTGTTTTCCTAATTATTTCACTTTCTTCAAGATCTCCACTGTGCATAGCTGTTTTCGCCATCTTCATTTTCCTTAGTGGCTTTTCTATCCCCTGTATACAAAACTGTGTAGTGGCTCTGCTGTAGGTGAAGTGGGTTTTTTTTTAGTTTATATCAAAAATATTTATATCTCTTTCAATGTTTCCTGTTTGTTTTCCTCCATCCTCATCCCTTAATGTTTTCAGGGTTTTAATACTCAACTGGATCTCTTGCTAAACCTTTTTTTAATTGGTTTTTCCCTGTATTGCTTTTCTGATTTATCAAGTGATGCTTCTTGTTCATCAACATCCTGCTCCTAAAATCTTCTAAATACACTTAGATTTTCAACTAGTGTTGCCCTTGGCTTCCAGATCCCTCTACTTGGCAAGCAAGTGAAGTGTTTGCTGACTAAGATTAGATACCTTTTTATGGCAATTTATTTTTATCAGTCAAATTTCTATATTAATTTATTATGATGTGTCTAAATTCTTTCTTTTGTCAGCATGAATCCTACTTTGATCATCAAGAATATTTAAATAGGTCAAAGTTTGAATGGTCTTGAATGAGTACTATACTTTTTAATATTTTTTAATTTTCTTTGTATACATTTTAATTTTTACTGTAACAAGTCAGAGATTTCATAACTTTATATATACAGTTAATTTGCAAATGATTCCATCAATAAATCATTTTCAATTTGTTAAAATATAATTTGTTTCATGTGTTGTGATGTTATGGTACTTAATATGTTCCATATTCAATAATTACCTTTTCAAAAGAAAGTAGTCATGATATTTAGTCATGAGGCCTCTGGGTAGTCTAAAAGTCTTTGGGAGATTTAATTCTGTATTCTTAATCCAGTATTTATAATACTTTTCTCGCCTTCATCTACTCTTACCTGTTCATTGAAATTATTGAATATCAAAATATATTTTTGCTGTTGTTTAGGCATTTTTAGTCATGTCTGACTTTCTGTGACCCCATTTGGATTTTTTTCTTTGCAAAGATATTAGAATGGTTTGCCATTTCTTTCTTCAGCTCATTTTATAGGTGAGGAAACTGGGGCAAACATGGTTAATTGACTTGACCTGGGTCACCCAGCTAGTATATGAGTTTGGATATGAACTCAGGTCTTCCTGGTTCCAGATTTGGCATAATATCCTAGCTGCCATATCAAAGTATAAATGGCTTTAATTTGGAAGATCATATTGAGGTCTTAGATTTTGAGTTACCTTTTTATCTTTTGCCAACAGATGCATAAGCTATAGTTCTTTTCACAGAGGATGTTTTGCAAACTTTTTTGATTGTTACAATACTCCATGACTACATGTCCCATAAAATGATTTTTCTAATTGTCTTTGAGTCCAGAAGAACAACTCAATCAATTCCTTCATTTGTTTCTCCAAATAGATCCTGCAGTCCACCCTTCCATTTAGCTGCAACTTCTTTTTGTTTTGTTTGTGTTGAGAAAGTCAAGATTAGAATGATTCTGTTTCTCAATGAGTATGTCTATGTATTGGTTAGTGAACTAGGATCTTCTATTTAAAGTACCAACAGTTAAGTTAAATCTATAAGTGATCTAAAGGCTGTGTGATTCTTAGGACCATCTCCATTCTTTCTCACCATTCTGGAACTATCACTGCAAAATTAGAAATAGGGTATACAAGACTGGGGGCTATTTTGCAATTTTGTTTAGTTGATTGCCATGACCAAAGATTTCATCACTGGGAAGCAATTCTATTGGGGATGAGTATCACTATTCTTAACTAGGTTGAACCCTGGAAATCTGATTATTTACTATGATTGGTACTGTAATTCAACCTCTTATCAAATGGTCAAATATGCAAGAGCTTAGACTATTCTATCTAATATAGCTTTCAAGAACTTAAGTTACCACCAAGGCAGTATGGGGCATCATAGTAAAACCCAGTGGAAGTTACTAATCTCTTTATAAAAGATATGTAGAGAGAGCATTATTTAAAGAAATAAACATGCACCTTTAAATATCTCTGACTCATTCTGTTAATAATTCATTCTAGGGGAGCTAGGTGGCTCAGTGGATTGAAATTCAGGCACAGAGATGAGAGGGTCCTGGATTCAAATCCGACTTCAGACACTTCCTAGCTGTGTGACATTGAGAAAAGTCACTTAACCCCCATTGCCCATCCCTTACTACTCCTCTGCCTTGGAACCAATATATAGTAATGATTCTAAGACAGAAGGTAAGGGTTTAAAAAATGCATTATGAATGGGAAATGTATTATAAAGCAATACAATAATGCATACTTATTATCCTCTTCATCATTATTAAATGAACAGACTTTAATTATAAGAGTCCTTTAAAATTCATCCTGCCTATATTATATTAATTTTGTCAAAACTCATTTCTGGAATGGTAGGACATTAGTGCTTCATCTTCTTATCCTAAAATTATTGACCTTATCTTTATAGCAACATTTTTTTTCTACATTTGTTTCTAACTAATCAAAATAAAGGCTTCATTTTCTTCTATGTTTCCCTGATCTCAACTCCTTTTTTTTCCCTAGGAAGCAGGAGAAGCAAGGCAGTCCAGTCACAGAGAATTTCTCTATATTCCCCATAGTGGTAGCTCTATGATCTCCTAAACTAGGCTTTTTCTTTTCCTGTGGAGAGCAATGAGGTCGATTCCTTCCAGTAAGATATTTAAGTTGCATTCACAACTAAGGAATCTGTTCCTGAACTAAGGCTGCCTATCCCCAAGTATTAGCTACAGTGGTGTTTTATAATCTCCTTCTCCAAGAGATCTACTTAGAACTAATTTCAGAAAGAAGGTTGTCCATTATAAGAAGATCCTTAATCCATTTATCCATTGTGATCACATGAAAGAAAAATGGTTTTGGAATCAGAGGTTGCCCCATTTTACAGATAAGGTGACTTAGGTGGAGATAATTTTGGGAATAGTAGGGGGATATCCTTTCCTCTTAGCACAGAATCTGGCTCTTAGTAAACATGTGATAAATATTTGCAGGCTTGGAAAAGAATAATGCTTCTTGACTTGCCTGGCCAGGGTTCTACAGCTAGCATCTGAGGCAAGATGGAAACTCAGGTCTTCCTGAGTGGATAGCTACTTAGCTAACACTGGGTGCCTACTGTTTTGCCAGGTATTATGCTAAGAACTGGAATTACGAAGAAAAGGCAACTCTCCTCCATCTTTTCCCAAGTCTGGCCTCTAAAAGCTTCCCTTCCTGGGTAAAGGAGAGATCCTGAAAGGGGGAGAGGTTTAGAAAAAAGATAAATACTGAGCATGGACTCAAAGCAAAGGCAGAGAAGGCTATGCTGGCTCATTTTGTGGGCAACAGAGATTGCAAGGCAGAAAGAGTGGATGGTTCTGAGTCATAGAAGGAAGGGAAGTTAGATAAAAATAAAAGTAGGTCTTTAAAATTTAATTGGATGCCAGCATCCATGATTTAATTAAAGAATCTCTATCCCACCCACCCTCACCCCCATTTTCTTTGGAAACTGAAAGTTCAGGCTTAAAAGTTTATTATGGAAGGTACCAGGTCAGGAGATTTCCCCACTGGCATGGAACATAAACTACAAATCTGGAATAGGTAAACAATGTAGGCAAAGGACAGGGCAGGTCTGCTCTGGGTACCAGATTCTCTCTCTCTCTTTTTTTTTTTTGGTGGCAGGTGACCTGATTTTCTACTTTTCCCTCTTTTCATATATTCTCTCTCCTTCCCCCCTCACCCATCCCTTATATTTTCTCATATATATCCCAAGGAGAAATTGAAGAGGAAAAATTGTTTCTTCCTCTTAATTCCCCTTCACTGCCTCTTTGGAACCATAATACCTGCAAGAAATTCCTGGTATAATCCATATCCAAGTATTTACTACCTCCAGGAGGGAGTGAGGGAGGGAAGGAGAGAGGGAAGGAGAAAATCTGAATTCTAAATTGGCAAAAAACAATTGTCAAAAATTGTTTCTACATGTAACCGAAAATAGAATAAACAGCAAGCAAAGAGGGAAAAAAAAAGAAAAAGAAAAAAGAAACAGCAATCACCACCACATGATTTTTAGACCATTGAGGGAGTCATTGCCTAGGAAGGCAAAGCTTTAAATATGGTGTGAAGTCCAACAGTGTGAGAGAAGAAGTAAAAGTCTTCACTTTCTTTCTTTTCACTTTTACCTACTCTCTTCCAGGTCTGTAGATTCTACTTCCTTAGGCAAAATATTTCTTCCTTTTCTTGATTCTCCAGTAGAGTGTAAACTCATTGAGGGAAAGGATTGGCTCAGTATTTAATGTTTATATTTTCTGTTATTAGAATGTAAGTTCCTTGAGAGCAGGGCAGAAGTGGGAGGGTATCTACCTTTTTTTTTATTATACTCTGTAGTGTTTAGCACATTGCTTTGTACATTATAAACTTACTTTCATTCATTCATTCATTCATTCATTGTTTACCTCTAACTCTAGTTTCCTTTGGACTAGACTAAACCTAAGAAAAAGTACAGAAGTAGTTTGTCGGTGGCCCCTCTCCACTCCTCGTCAAGTACTATATAAGAATCCTTAGTCTACTTTCATAGACACTTAGAGTCTCCCACTCAAATCTATCCTCTCCCCCAAAAAAAGCATTTCAGATTTATAGGGATAAGGATTGAATATGGGATTTCATTGACACTGGAAAATCCAAGAAAGGAAATTTCCTGTACTAGTCCAGATTGGCTTCTCTTCAATCTTGAGAGAGTTGCCTGGATCTCTAGCCTCCATCGACATTTTCCAGAAGGCTGTTATGAGCCACAAAATAATTGTAGTAATTAGGTAGCCCAATTAATATTGTTTTAGATAAGGAAATTTGGCCCCCAAAAGTTGAAATATCATTTGAAGGTGATGAGATTAGATTGTAAATTCAATGTGAGTCCATACTGTGACACAGCAAATGCCAGTTTAGCACTCATCATTAACAGAGAAATGGTGTCCCATAGAAGAAGAGAGGGTCCCTTTGTACTCTGCCCTAGCAAGGCAACAACTATAATTCCTGTTTAGTTCTGGTGCCATATTTTAGGAAGGATATTGAAAAGGGAGAAAGCTCAGAGAATGGTGATTTGAGATCATGATGTACAAAGATCAGTTGAGGGAAATGGAAGTCTTGACAGCAAAGAAGGAAAGACTTAGAGAGATAATGATAGCCACCTTCTATGTTTTTGAGGGGTTGTCACATGGCAAAGGGGTTAGCTTTGTTCTCCTTGGAGTAAAAACTCAAAACAAGATCTGGAAATTTCTGAGCAGAGAATTTCAGCTTGATGTCAGGAAACATTTCCTAATAATTAGAGCTATCCAGAAGTGAAACAGGCTGCTTGGGGAATTAGAAGGTTCCCCATTGCTGAAGTTTTTCAAGCAAAGGCCATTTGTCAAAGATATTGCAGGGAGGACTCCTGGTCAAACTTGGTGATATTATGGTTGGAGCAGATGACTTCTGATGTCCTCTCTGGCTCAGAGATTCTGTGATTATGTGAATTTGAAACTAATTCAAGATCAGGTGTTAATAACTTATAAATAAAGAACCCCTTAGACTTCAGAATCCCCTATATTTAACAGAAGAGGTGCCATAAAAAATCTAAAAGAATATTAATCAAGAAATCGGAAGAACCAGGTTTTAGTTCTAGGTTTTGTTGTTTTATCCCTCCCTCTAATACTAACTTGTGGTTAAGACACTTAATTAACTTTTTTCTTCATTTTTTTACTTTTCACAGGAAGGAATACAATATCTGTAAAGCAGAACACAGAATGCCTGGCACATATAAATGCCTGGCTAGCTATTATTATCATCATTATTACTATTATTTATTCTTTTGGTCCTCCTTGGGTGCTTGTAAGGATAAAATGAAATCAATAATCAATTGTTAGTGTCACAATTCCTAGATGAGAAGTCTTGGATCAACATCAAAGGGATAGCCCCTCAGGTCCATAGATCACTCACAGGGCTGTGCTACAACCAGCTCCAAAGTGCCTTGAAAGGTTGGCTTGTTACATTTTCAGTGGGACCATTTACACCTCAGAGATCCTTGGATCTTGGATTTGTTATTTTGTTGACTGTCTAGCCCAGTGATTCCCAAAGTGGGCGCCACTGCCCCCTGGTGGGTGCTGAGGCCATCCAGGGAGGCGGTGATGGCCAGAGGTGCATTTGGGGGCATAACTGTAAGGGGGTGATGATAGTATGTGACAGGGGGCGCTAAGTAATATTTTTTTCTGGAAAGGGGGCGGTAGGCCAAAAAAGTTTGGGAACCACTGGTCTACCCTTAAGAAAGTGATGGATAAAATTTTAATGATGCAGATCAAATTTACAAGTTTATTCCGCATAAATTTCCCTCTATACCCCTAACCCTAAGAGACCCTAGTTAAACATTTACCAGCACACAATTGTCTTATTTTCATATAGACTAGAATTTCCTTCTCCTTCAGGACTAAAATATTGGAAAGGGGCAGATCTCAAAAGTGTCACAGATTTGTTTCCTAAAACCTTTGTAGAACAGGAAAGTTCAAGGCTCAGAGAATTTGACACAGTAAGTTTTAGTAAATGTAAAACTGGATCCCAGATTTTCAGGTTCTATGATCTATGAAGGCTTGTTAAAAAAAAAAAAAGTGCATCTAGGTGACTCAGTGGATTCAGAGCCAAATCTCAAGATGGGAGATTCTGGGTTCAAATATGGCCTTAGACACTTCCCAGCTGTGTGACCCTGGGCAACTTAACCCCTATTGCCTAGTCCTTACCGCTCTTATGCCTTAAAATCAATATACAGTATTGACTCTAAGATGGAAGGAACGGGTTTAAAAAAAATGTGACTATATACACATAAACATATGTATATATATTTATACAAACACAAAAATGTCATACAGATACATATCATTTATAAATATATACAAATATAATTTATAAATTGTCCATATATGTGATATTTAAAGTTATAACTATCTATATATGTGTGTATACATATATATGTACATTTCTAAACCTATACATATTCAAGTTATCATCAACCCAAATGAATGAATTTCAGCATTCAACACAGATCAGTGGAGAACACATGTTCGTAGCACTCAAAAAGTCAGAGCTCCTGTTTCATTTAATCATGAGCGACTGATTCACATCACTAATTTCCCACTCTTGCCAACATCCACAAAGATCCACCATTTTGAATAAGCTTCCTTCTCATCCATTTGGGATTGAGTTGTTTGGCTGGGTGAGCACTGTTGCTCAAGCTTATCAGGATCCTGTAGTTTTCAAGGTAGCTCTCTTGGATGGATTTCTTTAACCTCACTGAAAGAATTCCCTCTTATCTAGGACTTTTTCTCTAATCCACCCCACTTTTAAAGTATTTGAATGGTTTCTAAGGTGCACCAGATTCTTCAATGACTGACTTTAATGAGAATGACCTTTGGGTACACTGAAGGAGGAAATGGGCTGCAGGTGTACTTTTTGTCCATTTCTGTCCATATTTTTAAATTAATAGTAAAAGAATTATCATTTTTAAAGCTAAGTTTTTCCTTTATCTTGGGAACATTTGGGTTCTCATCCTTATAGTGTGTTTAAAAAAAAATTTCCAAAAGTGCTACATGCAAAAATAGCAGGTGCTTGGGTAAAAATTTTAGCTGTGAAAGAAAGCATGGAAAATGAGATAAAGGCCAACAAGAGCAGATTACCTTATACAAAGCCTTCCTTACACATCAGCAAGCCTCACATGTTTTCCATCCTATTTATTTTGCTCCACAAGATAAGGTAAGGGAGGCATGCTGTGGCTAACTCTTGTGTTATAGTTAATTTTAACTTCCATATCAATCTGCCAGAGATGCCTTTTCAAGTTATAAAAAGTATTCCATTATAATTATCAAGTTGGGGAGAATGAGGTCATTGTTCTCATGACACTGTCAAAAGCCAGAACATAACCGAAGGGTACAAACATCTCACACTCCTTATGCAACAGACCGAAGAAGAAACATTGAATTCCCTCTATGAGAGGTGACTACTGAAGTGGAAATTTTGTCGTATGATGGGAAGAGTCGTCTCTGGAGATGTGGTCTCAGGTCCCACCCCTGCCACTTCCTACCTTTGGGACTTTGAGTAACTAATGTTAGCTCTCTAGGCTTCATTTTCCCCATTTGTAAAACCAGGGAGTTGGAGTAGATGGCCTTTCAGGTCTGGGTCTATGATTCCCCCAAATCCAAGCCATGCCAACACCCTGCTTCATCTCTACACCATCTCTCAGACTACTACCATTCTAATGCAGAACCTCAACTTTTCATGCCCAGATTATTGCAGTAGCTGCTGATGGAACAGCCTACCTAAAATATTTCAAGGCTTCAATCTGTCCTTAATTCAGTCACCAAAGTTATCTTCCTAAAGTGGGGGTTTGACCACGTCAACCCCCACCCCCTTGGGACATTCCAATGGATTCCTATTGCTTCTAGGATCATATGTAAAATACTCTCTTTGGCATGCAAAGCCCCTTATAATCTAATCCTCTCTTGCTTTCCCTGTCTTTTTATACCTTATCCCAACAAGAACTCTTCAATTCCTAGACACTGGTCTCTTCAAAGTTTCACAAACAAAACTCTCCATCTCAGCTCAAGGCATTTTTTTTGGCTGTCCCTCAAGCCTGGAACACTGCTTCAACTACTGATCTCCCCGAATTCAAGTCCCAACTAAATCCCACCTTTTACAGGAAGACTTCCCCAATGCATCCTAATTCTAGTGCCTTCTCTCTGCTTTACTATGTACTCTTTATCCTCTATGTAAACACACATACATAAGCACAAAATATGTGTGTGTGTGAGAGAGAGAAAGAGAGAGAGTGAGAGAGAGAGAGAGAGAGAGAGAGAGAGAGAGTAAAAGAGAGAGAGAGAGAGCACATTTTGTGGTCTCTCCCATTAGGTAAAAATCTCCTTGAAGGCAGGGACTGCCTTTTGTCTTTTTGTATCCCCAGCACTTAGCACAGTGCCTGGCACATAGTGGGCACTTAATCAACACTTACTGATTATTTGATCTTACAGCCTTAAGTGAATACAATTAATCTACCAAGAATGGAATCTTTCTCTTTACAAATAAGCATGAAGCATTAGCCAGTAGCCTTCCTCGCTATATCAGACTGTGTTCCATTAATCCTATGTAAAAAGTAAGATTTGTTTACCATTCTGCAGTGTTCCTTTACACTATTGGAGAAAAGAAGGACAGAATTCAGCATGAAATTGTATAAGTGCATGCAATGGAAACAACTAGGTGACATAATGGATAGAAGGAAGGATCTGGAGTCAGGAAGGCACTAACTAGCTAAAGTCACTTACTCCTGTTTGCCTTAGTTTCTTCTTTTTTAAATTTTGAATATTTTCCCATATTAGTTTCTTCATCTGTAAAAAAAAAAACTGGAGAAGGAAATGGTAGAACACTCCAGTAACTTTGTCAAGAAAACCCTAAATGGAGAGACAAAGAGTCAGATATGGCTGAACACCATTAATGCCACAAAGTGCAATGGCAGGGTTGGAAATCACCACAGTTGTTATTATGCCTACAATAGACTCTTTGATGGTATCTGCTAAAGTTCACTTTTCATGGGCCCCTCTTTAATACTTCTAAAGAATAATGATTTATCAGATTGCAAGCCTCCATTAGCATGAGGTTTTCAGAAGTTGCTATAACAAAAATAATTCAATGCCACTCTGGGTCATGAGCCTTTTGGTACTTCCTTAGATTCAATTCCAATGATAGGTTCACCCCTTATGTGAAATTCTTCATGTGACTTTGTATAGCCTTCTTCTTGGAACTCCTCCTTTTTGTTGGACATCTCCAGTTGGATGGCCCATAGACACCTAAATCTCAACATAATCAAAACCAAACTCATCATCTTTCCCCATAACCCTCCTCTTCTACTTTAACTTTCTATTACTTTCAAGGGTCCTTCATACTTCTAGTCACCTAAGCTCAATACCTAGGTGTCAGTCTTTTTTTTCTAGGTGTCAGTCTTAAGTCCTCACACTCTCTTGCCTTCTATATTCAATTAATTGCTAAATCTTATTCTTTCTACTTTAGTAAAATCTTTCCCATATGCCTGGACTATTGTAATAGGCTGCTAGTTGGTCTTTCTGCCTCAAATCTCTCCACTCATCCATTAAAATGATGTTCCTAAAGTGTTAGTATATGTCATCTCCTATTCAATAAACTCTAGTGACTTTCTATTAGCTCTAGGATCAAATATAAAATCCTCTGTTTGGTTTTTAAAGTCTTTCATAATTCAAACTCTTCCACCTTCCTGATTATATAGTTTTCTCCCTACCAAGTCTTGATTCTATGATCCAGTGACACTAGACTCTTTGCAGTAAATGGTAAACATTTTTCATGTGCCTTAATGGAAATAGGTTCTATGGGTAGAAAGTATAGAGAAGAAAATTTAGGCTTGATATAATAAAACACTGACAATTAGATCTCTTCTAAAATGAAATAGAATACAGGGTTGGGATGGGAGATATTGGTTTTTTCCTCATCGACATCTCTAAGAGAATTCAGGATGACCAGTTGAAGGACATTTTGTAGAAGGGATTTCTGTTCATGGGCTGGCCTTTTATGATGGCCCTTTCAACTCTCAGATTTTATGAATACAAAAACATTTGGGAGGGGCAGTTTTAACATTTCAGTGGAGCATCAGCTCTTCAAAATAATCTTTTTGGCCACCCACATCTCAGGTGGTATTTAAGAAGAGAGGCAGTGATGAATGGAAAATGGTACAGTCTTTTGAAAGTGCTCCTTCTCAATACCGTAGATGAGTACAAGAGTAATAACAGCAAAAATTGCCCCAGGATAAACCACAACCCTCTAGCCTATGCAGCAAGCATGCTTAAAAGCCAATTGCCTCCCCAAGCAAGCAGCTTAGTTAAGTTATTACCTTGGGCATCTTTCTACTGTTTCCTCTTCTTTGATGTGACTGCCAAGAAGGAATAATTTAGGAAGAGTTCCCTTTATTACTCAATTCACATTAAGTTTAATCATCAACTTCAAAAACCCAAGTTATGGAAATGCCAAAGATCTAGGAACTCGATCTAGCAGCCACTTCTTCCACTGAAGTGTGTGTGTGGGTGAAGCAACAAGATCCCAAATCCCCATATTCCCCGCCCCCCCCCTTATCTCCCAAGAGCTAAAGCAATTTGTTGTTTCCTTCAGAAACAATTTCATTTGCTATGGGGACCTGGTACAGTGGAAAGAGAGTTGGATTTGGAACCTAATGCCATCTCCAGCACTTGCTGACAATGTGACCTTCAACTTCTGGGCCTTAATTTCCCTATTTATGAGGAGAGGTTTGGACTTGATGACTTAGGAGGTCATTTCTGGCTCTAGGACTTATGATCTTAGTATTGCGACACCAAAGAAAATAGCATGGGAGAAGTAGGTTGGTCCTAGATAGTGACTTAAAATGCCAGGATTAGGAGTTTATGTTTCAATCTAAAGGCAGTGGGAAACCACAAAAGTTTTCTGAGTTGTGACAGGTTTCCAACAATACTTGAAGAATTGATAGTGTGTTTGGGTGTGTGTGTGTGTGTGTGTGTATGTGTGAATAAACACACACATATAGGCAAAGTGCTTTATAAAAGTGCATTAATGTTATTTCAAGTGGGAGGAAGGTGCTATTTTTATCCCATTTTTATAGATGAAAAACTGAGGCTGAGAAAGGTCCAGTGATCTGGGTCACATAGCTATTAAGTGTCTGAGGTAGGAGTCTTCTTAATTCCATTGTTGTTTCACCTAACACGCCTTTATACAAGTCTTAGACTGTGGTAGGAAGGATGGAATGGAGAGATGAGAAAATGGAACTATAGAGACCAGTTAGGAGACTGAGACAGAAGCTTAAGGAAGAAGACATGAGAGTCTAAAATAAGGAGGTTGCATGGGATTACAGAGGGGATGGGCCAAATATAAGAAATTTTGCAGAGGTGGATGAAAAGGACTTAGAAACTGATAGCATTCTTAGGGAGAGTCAAGAATCCAAGAGAACTCTAGGCTTAGAAACTGAGATCCTGGAAGAATGGTTCAGAAGTTTCTCCATCTTTGCAGAATGGTTTGGTATAATCCTTGCTTAGCTGTTCCTCTTTTCTCTCTTTCCACTTCCGTGCTACTCCTCTCTTTGTTCTTTTTCTTCCTTCTCTCGTTCTCTGTCTCAGTCTCTGTCTCTGTCTCTGTCTCTCTTCCCTTCTCTCTGCTACTCCTTTCTTCTTCCACTTCCCTCTTTCTTTGTCACTCTCCCCTTTCTTGTTCTCTCTGTCTCTATCTCTGTCTCTCTCTTTCATTTTCTCATTCTTTCTCTTTTTTTAGTTAGCTCTAAAATTCTATTATTCTCTGGCTGTGACACCTTAACTGCCATTTTCAAAACTTCCATCAGGATCTAGCATCAACCATTTTTTCTAAAGGTTCTACAGTATTTTTCAAATTGAATGAATTCAAAGTGAATCTCACACTTTGTCTGTATGGACACAATCCCATAATTCTCTTCCAGGAGTTGCCAAGGATTCTTATTTGTGCTTCATGACAAAACAGGTCTGGCTCCAAGGCAGAAATTTCCTGAGAGCCAACTTCCTTTTACATAATTTCACTTGGCTCTTTGCCTGCTCCTTGTTGACCTTTTACTTCGGAAATACAAAGCATAATTAGGACAATCTCTACCAGGAAATGCCCTAGGACTTCTTGATTCTCTAAAAGTGCCCTTCAGATCTATAGTGTGGCCCTGCCCTGTTTCCTTCTGTTAAAGGCATTCTCTCATCCATTGGCCAGCTGGCAATAGTCTTTTTGGTACAATGAACCACAAGTGGCTGTTGGAAGTTGTCTCCTTGTAGGCGCCAGTCCTAAAAGCCAGTGTTTCAGTTGCCAATCCAACAGCGAGCAGGAGCAGGGTTCCCCAGGAAGCCATTAGTCAGATCTGAGTTCTACTTGTTCTGTTCATCTGATTGGTGGTAATAGAGTTAATGAAGATGAAAATATCTTGTAGGAAATTAGGTTTATTTTAATAGGTTCATCTTTTTCTGGAGAAAGGAAGAGAAAATACTGCATTGCAGTTTCTGTTTTGCTGAACAAGATGATATATAGGAACTTTGAAGTCTGTCTCTGACTCAAGGGTATCATTTTCCCACAGACACCAATGGTGGTAATGATAGACTAGGCTGGTCAGCCTTATGTACTGCCCCATTCATCCAGTCCATGTCATCTCTCTCTTTTTTTTTTAAACAAGAGAAGCACTAGCAGTTTTCATGTTTGTTCTCTTTATCCTTCCTATTAACCCCTTCTCTCTGTACCATTTCCTCCTTCCTTTCCTCAGTTTTCTCCCATTTCCCTCTTCTTAGTCTTTCCCCCCATTCTTATCTCATCCTTCCTCTTTCTTTCCCACCATCTATCTTCCACTTTATCTCCTTCCTCCTCTTTATTTCATCCCTCTCTCTCCCCTCTTCCTTTCTCTTTTCATCTCCATTCCCTCTCTTCTCCTTTTCTCTCTCTCTTTTTCCCATTTCTCGTTCTTCCCCCTCCTTCTCTCTCCTATTCTCTCATCTCCTTTCAGGCTTTCTCTTTTCTCTTTCCTTCTTCTCTCTTTCTTTTTTTCACTCACTCTCTCCTCCTTCCTCCTCTCTCCCTCTACAGTCAATTTCTCCTTTTCTTTCTGGACCATTCTTTTTCTACTTCCTGCTCTCTCTCATTCTCCATCTTTTCAAAACTTCCCCCCTCTCCTCCCTTTCTTTTTTCTTCTCTCCTTCTTTTCCCCATCTCTGAATCCCACCCCCATTATTCCTTCTATTTCATTCTAATCTATGCAATGATATCATATCATTTTGATAAATGTATGTTCATTTGCTATACTGGGTGCTTGTGGAAAGTCTCCCTGAAACAAACAGCACTTTACCACCCCAGAATACATTGCAGTATTATGGCTAATCATTGCTGGCTTCATTAAATGGATCTTCTTTAATTTAACATGATGCCCCTAATAGTACACAGTGTTCTACACTCAAAATTGTGTTTATGACTACAAGATAATGAGTACAGTATTCAGCGTCGTGAGAAGTTGAATTCTGGCAGCTTTAATGTTCGTGGGAGTTCTGTGCCCACAAGGAGGAGAGAGAACAGATCTCATAAAGACACACATGAACATATACTAAAAATATACAATTGATGTTAACATCAAACAGATTTGACAGTGCTTCATATTGGCATAGTGTTTTATAATTTTAATTTAACAGTCTTCACAATAACTCTGAGGGAAATCAAGATTAACTGCATCTCCTTAATGAGTAATGGAGTCACAAATGGCTTAAATAATGCTGAGAGAGACCTGCGGCAATAAAATATGGTTTGTATTTGTGGGTAGACTCTTTGTGGTGAACTTATGAGACAGCAAAGATAGGTAGACATGGGTGGGAGGCAATCCATATTGTCGAAAAGAATGTCCAAACTGATGAGTTCTCAGATCCAGGTGATTATTTCAGTATTTATATCATACTTCAAGGTCTCCAAAGTACCTTTTTCTCAATATCCCAAGGAAGCAAGTAGGGTGTACCACAATATTCTCCCCATTGCTAGATGAGAAAATAGAAGCTTGAGAGCTTAAATCACCTGCCCTGGATCATATTGTTTAGTAAACATCAAGAGATGAGATACAGACCCAGTTGGCTGACTTCAGTCCCCTACTTCATGCTCAGTCTGTATTGTGACTATCAAGACTTTTCCAGTAGAACTTCATCTACAGAACTCTGAAAACCAGAAAAATTTGAGATGGGCCAAATGTCTCATCCTTTTGAGGCTAGTTGAGTCACTTATTTTGTAATCTTTGTACTGAATGTCTCCAAAAATCTCTAATCAATAGAGCAAAGAAAAAAAATGGAAGTTTCTTAGTCCACAAAAGACAAGGGGCATGCTTTGGCATCAAGGCTAACATTTTTGACATCTTATATCCAGTAATAAGAACACAGTGCCCAAATGCATAAGCATGTAGGATGAAAGGAAGAGGGGATAGAATAAGGTTGAAGAAAACAATATTTTGGGACAATTTGTCTGGAAACTAGATGGAGGAGACTTTTTCATTGAGGACAGTGATTGACCAATTAGCAGATGGTAAATTGGAGGATTATTAATAAAATAGCAGGATCTGTGACCTTTCCTAATCCTTCCCAACATGCTACTCCCTCCTGAAGTGATCACAAATTTATTTTATATATGCTTATCTGTGTATGTGTTGCCTCTTTCAATGTGCCCTTCAGGGTGAAGAGTTTTCATTTTTTGTCTTTGTATTTCTGGTACCTAGCATAGTGCCCAGAATGCTGTAATATGGTTAGTAGATACGAGGCAGCTACCCAGTGCAGTGTGTAGAGTGCCATGCCCAGAGTCAGGAAGAGTCGAGGTCAAATCCTGCCTCAAACACTTACTATCTGATCAAATAATAATAGCTAATTTATACAGGGCTTACCATGTGCCAAGTACTGCACTCTCATTTTATTCTAACAACAACCCTGTGGGGCAGGTGCTTTGATTATTCCCATTTTATAGTTAAGGCAAATGGTGGTTGAGTGACTTGCCCATGGTCATACAACTAGGTTGAAGCTGGATTTGAACTGGGGTCTTCCTGACTCCAGGACCAGCACTCTATCCATTGTTGCATCTGGCTGCCTCCGCATGAGTTTGATGGATGAAATCTCTGGTCATTGGCATACCAAAAATATAATATTCCAATGTATTCTGATACATGGAGAAGGATTGGGGGTGGGGAGACAGAGAGGCAAGAATCTTAACTCAGAGAAATAATTCTAATTTTGTAGAGTTTAGCCACAGAAGTCTTCCTTTTGTTTTATTGTAGTTAAGGGATACCTTGGCTCCTAAAGGCTATGGCAGGGAAATATAAGTTCTTTTAGCTTCTGCCAGACAGATTTTGAGTATGTAAATGGAAATGTGATAATGGATTAGGTATACCTACCTCATCCATGGACCAGTCTAACAAAGATCAGAGAGACACATCCCTTGTGTTCTCCATAGCAACTTAAGAAGTCACCAGTTAAGACATGGAGGGTTGCCATCTCCTCATGCATTGCAGGAAGACCAACTCCAATAAAATTCTACATCTTTTGACATTTCAAGAAGATAAGAAAAAATTTACAGTGGGCTTCTCCATACTCAGCCAACAGAATTCCTTTGGTGGCCCCAATGTGAAAGGGAAAAAAGGATGTTTCCCCAGAAAGGCTCAACACAATACAAAAGGGAAAGATGTATAATTTCATAAAACCAGATACAGTACAACCTAAAAATCCATTAAAAAGTCTATTTTACACATGCTATTTAGGTGAAATAGAAATGTAAATTTTTATTCTAATTAAGATCCAGTTTTGCCTCTTCTTATCCAAATTTGTTTGGGGTATGTGTGGAGGGGGTGTGTTATGAGAAGGAACATTTTTTTTCCTTGACTGGAAAGGGCATCCCCAGATGGCTTTACTTCACACAGTGCTCTGGCTGCTTTTAACAACCATTTCAAGGGTTGCATGGTGGTAGCTCCTCCTTTTCAGCGTCCATCTTTTCACCTAATCCAAGCAGAGTTGGGTGTAAGACTCTGGGGGATGGGCCACACTCCAGGAACAACTAACCATACTTGTTTTCCATCATTTTCTCCTTCACAATAATTACTGCCCCTCCCCTCACCCCAATTTAGCCCATACATAAATACTGTTGGCTATTCTTTTCTTCACCTGCACAACTGAGGTGATAATACTTTTGTCTTGAAAATATAAGAAGATTAAGGTAGAATGTGAAAAGAGTTCAGGTGAGAGTGAGATGAAACATAGCTAGAGTCCTTTTCAAAATGGCAGGTCCCAAGGAGGAAATCACCAATGGGAAGAAGAGATACAGGAAACTTCAAGTTGAGGAAACTCCCTTTACAAATGCAGATTGACCCCTTCTCTGTGCAGTGGGGTTTGACACATGTTGCATTTGAAATTCAAAGTTTTAGAGAGTTGTCCAGATCAGTGGTTCTCCAACTTTTTGGTCTTAAGACCCCTTTATACTTAAAAATTACTGTGTATTCTGCTCCCCCCAGCTTTTGTTAATGCGGGTCATATCTATTAATATTTACAATATCACAAATTAAAGCATTTTAGCATTATTTTGAAAATAATTATGACTTCTTGGACTTCCTTGGAAGATCTTGAGTATTCCCAGAAGTGGCCAGACCACACTTTGAGATTTGATGTCTTAGAGCACTCAAAATGGATCCTAGAGTCTCAAAGGAGAGACTTCAAGCAGGTCTTCCTGACCTCAATCATTAGTCCTCAATCTCAGGAAAGGAACCACAAATCCAAGGCACCTTTGAGGCCTCCAAACAGCTGTGGCTTTATTTCACCAGCAATTGTGCCAAAGAAAGGCTAGCTGCGAAATACGCAGGACAGCTGGCCACTATAATCTTTATTCATGCACAGAGATGGGGAAAAGCTGAAATTATATATCCTAATTACCTGGGGAAAGTTTAAAGCTTTTGGTAGACTATATCCTGATTTGGTACCAATGTGCACTGCCTATAAAATCTCACCACTAAAAAGCCTTTATGGATTGTAAAAAGGCATTTTAAATTGCTGTACACTGAGGACAGCACCGGCAAAAGTCACGTTATAGGGCACTTTCTAGTTTATATGGCTCCTGAGAGCCTTGGGAAGCAGCCTGACTGGATCCAGGAGGTCTGGGATCCAATCTCGGCCCAGGCTCTGCCAAGCTATGTGGCTAAGGACAAGAGGTAAGCTCTCCCTGAGCTGCAATTTCCCCATCTATAAAATGGGAATGAGAGTAATTGTGCTATCTGCGTTATAGGGCTATTGTGAAATAGGGCTTCACTTAATGTAGGATGACTTAACGTGGGGTCCGGGAACTTTGTGTTTGTTTCTTTGTTTTTTAATAGCATTTATATAGCACTGAAAGTTTTTACAAGGTACTTTTGTGTATGTGATTATTGACTATATTAAGTACAATATAGAATTTTATATTAAGTAAACAGTCAATAAATTAAATATAATTTGTATTTCTAGTTATTATATTTAAATAGATTGAAATTAAATATACTTGTAATATATTAATAATAATATATGTGTTTATTTATCAATACATACAAATAGACAGATATACATGTGTGTATATACTCAGCTAGATGGTTCAATGAACAAAGAGCCAGGTTTTATCTGTAAAATGAGTTGAAGGAAATGGCAAACTACCCCAGTGTCCTTGCCAAGAAAACCGCAAATGATTTTTTCTTAACCATATAGTCACAGATTTAGAGCTGGAAAGGATTTTCCACTGTATGTAGTTCAAGACCCTCATTTAAAGATATGGAAACTGAGGTCCAGAGATATTAAATGATTTTTATTTTTTTAATAAAACTTTTTTATTTTATTTATTTTTTTAGGTTGAAAATTTTATTTTTTTAGAAAAATTTTCCATGGTTACATAATTCTTGCTTTTACTTTCCCCTTCACCTCTCCCCTCCCCCATATCCAACACACATTAAATGATCTTTAAAGGTTGCATGGGTAGCAAGTAGCGGAGATGGCACCCCTCCTTGGGTTCCAGCCAGTGGTATATCAAGTAACATTTCCCTCATATCACTAGCAACAATAATAACAAAACTTAATATTTGTGTGTATACATATACATACATCTATTTATCCATCTATACACACATACTCTGTGTGGCAGGTACTATTATCATCTTTATTTTCCAAATTTAGAACCCGAGATTTAAAGAGATGAAGTGATTTGCCCAGTCATAAAATTAGAATGTATCATAGGAGAAAGGGTTTGAGCTCTTGTCTTCCAGCCTCCAAAGCCAGTATTCCATAACCATCATAATACTTCATTGCCTCTGTGAACTTGTTAAAAAAAAAAGGTTTTTTTGATAACTGTATTGCCATAGAATTGTTTTCCTCTGTAATCTTATGTATTTTATATGCATTTTATGTGTGTAAATATTAAATATATTAATGGAGAAATATTAATATTAAATACATTTTATGTATTTCATTTAAAAACATTAGCTTGAGAAGTAGTCCATAACAATTTCACTCTTTTGTGTCTGGGACACACATGAAAAAAGCTAAAAACGCCCATCTGACTTAATGTGTTCTTGAATTATGAACTAGAATTATAGCAGGCAATAAAGGATGCTTATTCCGTCTGTCTTTCCCTCTCTTTTCCATGGGGCATGCTCTGCTATGACTGACTTGTTCTACACTTGGGAAAATACTCTAGCGATGAATAGCTCTGAAAATTAAAATTTTCTGCCAAGGTGGAATTGTAAGATATCTACAGAAAAAAGATATTTGCACGGCAGTAGAGGGACCGCTCTCTGCCAGGAATCTCAAAGAAAGCCGTTTCCTTTTCAGCCATCCACCTCTCTTCCTTTCATGGCCCCATGGGTGCTTCCCAACTCTTTATTCCAGCAAAATACACTAGATTCAAATACTTGGAAGCCGCAATCTGACTCTTTCCATGCCAGATTTCAAATAATTTGTCATAGAGCTTGTCAGAAGTTAGGTCACAACAACTGTGTCTCTAATGAGACCCAAGTCTGTCACTGAAGGCCAGTCCTGCCCCAAGACTTGCTGATTTTAGCCCACTGAGCACTCAATTTGATGGTACAGTAGGTCCAACCAACAGTTCTGCCACCTGCTGCCAGGCTTTACTCATCCTATTCTGCATGCAATTATGACAGCCTTTTTGAAGGATTTTGAATAATGTTAGCTGATTAGTGAATAGAGATTCCAACACTTTTTAAAGAATATTCAATTGATGCCAACTGTTTTTACGGTATTTTAAGACTGGTGAGCATTGAGAAAAGGAGAGGGTATTTTTGTTTGTTTGTTTTCCCCTTAGATTCTTTCCTTGTACTAAAATAATAACTTTTCTACTATACAGAGACATCTAAAATTGGTCAGGGAATAATAACATAATATATTTATGTAGCAAAATGAGTGAGTTGGACCAGATGTCCACTAACCGTGACATGTGATACAGTGATATTATGACTTCCCCATAGTTAGTAATTGGTTTTTTCTTAACCCTATATTCGCAGATTTAGAGCTGGAAAGGATTTTCAACTGTATGTAGTCCAAGTCCCTCATTTAAAGATATGGAAACTGAGGTCCAGAGATGTTAAATGATCTTTAAAGGTTGCATGGGTAGCAAGTAGCAGAGATGGCTCCCCTTCTTGGGTTGCAGCCAGTGGTATATCAAGTAACATTTCCCTCATATCACTAGCAACAATAATAACAAAACTCAATATTTATAAAGTTTGTTGAGTTTTACAAAGCACTTTACAAATATTATACATCATTGGCTCCTGAGAACAACTCTTGGAAATAGGTACTGTTGTTATCTCCATTTTACAAATAAAGAAACTGAGGCAGACAGAGGTTTAAGTCATTTGGCCAAAGCTATATGGCTAGTAAATGTCTTAGGAAAAACCTGAACTCAGGCATTCTTGACTCCAGGTCCAGCCCATTCTCCAATGTGCCATCTGATAGCTTTTGTAGTTCAGTTCTTTAAGTCCTATCTGACTCTCTGTGATTCCATTTGGAGTTTTCTTGACAAAGACACTGGAGTGGTTGGCCATTTCCTTCTCTAGCTCATTTTACAGATGAGGAAATGAGATGAACAGAGGTTAAGTGACTTGCCTACAGTCATATAACTAGTAAGTATCTAAGGCCAGATTTGAACTCATGAAAATTAGTCTTCCTAATTCCAACCTTGGTGCTTGCACCACCCAGCTGCCCTAACTACAGAAGTCCTAAATGTAGAGCAAGTCTTAATCTTTCAATTCCCACCATTCTCTGAGCTAGATTCTACAAAGTATTATCTCGCATCCCTTTTAGCAAGTTTGAATTGAATTTATCAATCACCTACTGAATTCAGGTGACTGTGCTAGGCACTGGAGAAAAAGACATTAAAAACCAGTTCCTGTCCTCATGGAGGTTACAGTCAATATTTTTTTAACCCTTACCTTTCATCTTAGAATCAATGCTGTGTATTGGTTCCAAGGTAGAATTATGTCAAGGGCTAGGCAATGGGGGTTAAGTGTCTTGCCCAGGGTCACACAGCTAGGAAGTGTCTGAGGCAAATTTAAGCCCATGACTCATAACTATAGACTTGACTCTCTCCACTGAGCAGCCTAGCTGTCCCCTATAGTCATCATTTTAAAAGATAAATACAACATAATT
This sequence comes from Gracilinanus agilis, assembly GCF_016433145.1. NCBI lineage: Eukaryota > Metazoa > Chordata > Mammalia > Didelphimorphia > Didelphidae > Gracilinanus > Gracilinanus agilis. The sequence continues at coordinate 64,592,248 of NC_058135.1, forward strand.
TGTGGAAGAAGAGAGTAGGAAGAACTAAGGTGCATTTTCAATTTAATAAAGATCATGCAATATTATTATAATAATAATTTAATATGTAATATAAATAAAATTCAATATAGGTGACATAATAATAGGTGAATTTAATATAAATTGAACCCACTTTTTCCATTTGAAAACTGATTTTTGATAACAGTCCCACTCATTGGCCATTTACATGTGGTGTCCTGTTGTGGGCTGAAGATTTTAATCATTACATTTAATCAGGAAGAGGAAGCAATGAGATCTTGATTGGGCTTGAAAAAAGGAACCAATGGATCCTAATAGTTGGAAGTAGAGAAGGAGAGTATTTTAGGAATGCAGATTGGGAAACAGAATGCCAGGTCCCAGAAACAGTACCTAATTTAGTTTGTTTCAAATATTGCACTGAGTATTAAGGAGAAATGGTTAAGAACAGAACTTAGCTTCTCAACTAATTAATCCTCAACTGGTATTAGAGTGCTTAAGAAGCTTTTGTTTTGTTTTAAAATAAATATATTTTGGTTTTCTATTATTTCTCAACAATTCCCTCCTTATTCCCCTAGTGAGAGGCCTGTCTCGGAGAATAAAGACTCTAAAAGAAGAGAAAAGGCAATTCAGTAAAGGGAACACATCAAATGGGTCTGATGGTGCTGGCAATATTCTGCACCAGTAGTCCCCCACTTAGGCAATGAAGGAAGGAAGGTTCATTTTTGTAATTCTTCTCTTGGGGCCAAGCCTGGTCATTTCAATTACAAAAAGCTCAGTTTCCTTTTTGTTGTTGTTATTGTTTTCCTTTGCATTCCTATTAAATACTATTTAAAGGTAAAAAGAGGAAATGAGTCTGAAGAGCTGAGCTCAGGGTTTAGGAATTTCGAGCTCCACCAGGAAAGCCCACACAACTTTCCTTTCAATTATCTAAAATATGAGCTAAGGAATCAGGAAATGTTGTTCCCATTGCCACTGCTGCCCCTGGAGATAGCCTTACAAGCTTCACAAAAAGGTTAAGCATATTTTAATTGTTGACAGTAAGGTAATTGCCATCTTAATATAGACAAGCAAGATTTTTACTTCTTGACTAAATATTTTGAATATGCTGCATTTCATTATCTTCCCTATTTTCTACAAGATACTGCTCACAGCAGCAATATAGGCAGAGACAATTAAATAGGTGTCTTCTGAGGTGTGGTGGTAAATGTCTAACAACCAGACTTAAAAAAAAAAAAAGAAGGTGCCCAAACCCACGTTTAAATTTAATCTGTTTTAATGATATTTTCTCCAACAGTTTCTTAAGTTTAGATGATCAGCAAGACAACAACAAAAAATTGTTTGGCTCACAGAAGGCACTTGTTTTATATATTTATTTTTAAAAACTCTTTATCTTCTGTCTTAGAATCAGTAAATTGATTCTAAGACAGAAGAGCATTAAGAGCTAGACAATTGGAGTTGAGTGACTTGCCTAGGGTCACAGAGCTAGGAAATATCTGAGGACAGGTGCTCTATCCACTATGCTACCTAGATGCCCCCTTAAATGCTTGTTGACTGACTTAAAATCATCTAATCTAATCCTATCCTATGTTAGTTGACACTCAATCACTTTTATTTTTATATATTTATGTCATATTTTCACCAGTGTATTATCCCAATAAAATGTAAGCTCCCTGAGGGCAAAGTCCATTCTTGGGAGTCCTGGCTTTTGTAGGTGCAAGGGCTGCAGGGTTAAGGCTTCCTTTGGTATGAAGAACTTTTACTTTAAGCCCTAGTAGCAGATTAGAGTGAATTGGAAAGAGACAAGGGCATGGAAACTTTATTATGATTTTATTTTATATATTTTTAATTTTTTTAATTATGTATTTATATTATAATATATTTATATTTTATATATTTTAATCTTTTATATATTTATGCATATCTCTTCTATGCCAAGTCCAGCCAGAAATTGGGTCTCATAACAAAGTGTCCATGGCCTTGCCTTTTTTCCACATCATCATAAGATTTCCAAGCCAAAGTCCCTAAACAGAAATTGGGAGATAATCAGGCAAAAATTAGAGATGATTAAATTATCTCTGTGGACATATTTTTCAGTAAGATGACCTCTTCCCATGTTGAGAATAGTGATTTTATGTAATAAGTCTTGTTCTTCAGGTTTCTTTTGAAATTCTGATAAATGGGTGGGAGACAAAGCTTTGGGTGGGTCTCTTGTCCAAAGAGATTTCTAAATGGAGAATCAAAAATTTAAAAGATGTTTGGTTTGAGGAACAGCATGGTATGGAATTAGAATTTTTATCCCAGCTTCCCATGTTTCTTCTCATGTTATGTGCTAACCTAGGGATGATATAAGTTTTCTTGTAGCTCTGCCCTCGCTCTCTTCTCACAGAAACATGGCTGTGGAGGTGGGGTGAAGTTTTACTGAAGTTTTACTGAAGTTTTACTCCTATTTCTTTTTTTCTTCTACAAGTGATTATTAATAAATCTTATAAAATATAATACTTGGAGTTATTATATATTAATTTAAATCTTACACAGACCAGGACTGAACAGTCAATTATGCAGACTTGATTTGAAGTTTAAGATCTTGGGAAGTCCCAAACTGACTTTGTCTTAGACCAGTGGTTCCCAAACTTTTTTGGCCTACCGTCCCCCCCTTTCCAGAAAAAATATTACTTAGCACCCCCTGGAAATTAATTTTTTAAAAAATCTAATAGCAATTAATAGGAAAGACATATGTATTAATGTTTCTACTTTTTTCATAAAATATAGTAAAGAAACGTGTAAATTAGAAACATTGAACTTTGAAATTATGAAACTATTTATTGAACTCAGAATAGAATATAATACAAAAAAAGTTAAAACATTCAAAATCATCTTAATGAGGAGGATGAACCTGGTGTGCTGCTACCAATTTAGTAATCCTCAGCTCTGTTTTCATCAGCAGTAATCTTAAATCACCACGAGTGACTATTTGCAATTGGCTTCTTTTTTTTGTTAATAAATTGGTTACTGCACTGAATCTGCGTTCCATAAATATGAAGAAAGAAATGTAATTAAGAACTATTGAATTACAGCCCATATTTCAGGATAAGCTGTAGGGATCTCCTTTTGCAGCCAGAATTGTTAGTATGGACTAAATGCACCTGTGGCCATCACCACTTCCCTGGATCGCTGCAGCACCCACCAGGGGGCGGTGGCACCCACTTTGGGAATCACTGTCTTAGACTAAACAAGGGATCAACAAGTATCCATTAAGTCCTGGACAGAAATGCTCAAATCTTCAATCAACCTTTTGTCTTAGAAGTTTCCACCATCCTATCAGAGATTCCTTCACAAGAAGACCAGCACCAGTCTGGAGCCATCTTTTTTTTATCCATTATAGTAGACCACTCCCTGATATCCCAGCCTCTGACTATAGCCTCTTTCTCAAGTCTTTCTTGCAACCTGTCAGTTTATGTTTGCGGTACTAAATTCCCCAAAAGGTATATAAGTCCCCAAGTTCTGTTATTCTTTAGAGAATCATCTTTGGTGGTTCATTCTCCCAGAGACACTGTGACCAGAGCACCAGAGCTTTAGCTCTGTGTGGTTTTTAGCATTTGACTCTGTGTGGTGGCCGAATAGTGAACATTATCTCTTGTCCTGATTAAAGATTTGGTTTTGCTGACTATTTTAGTGATTCTGTGTTTTTTTCCAAGTTGACATCTTTCTCTATCATTTACTATCTGTGTGACCTTGGATAAATCATATTCCCTAAATTACAATTTTCTGAGCTTCAATCAATCAGTCTGCATTTATTAAGCATCCTTTGTGTGCTTACATAATTTCAAGGTAAGAAACAGTTCTTTGCCCTTCAGGAGCTTACGTTTGATTGGGGCAAAATCTAATGCAATAGCTAGGCACAAACAAGATGGATAAGAGATAAATGAGAGATAATCAGCAGAGGAAAGGCATTGCGATTAAGGGAGACTGGGAAAGGTTTCTTGAAGAATGTAGGACTTCATTTGAGATTTGAAATAAAGCAGGTGAAAATAGAAAATGAAGGAGAGCATGTTAGTTCTGGGGGAGTGTCAATACAAATACTGGGAGTAGGAGCAGCTAGATGGTTCAATGAATGAAGAGCCATATCTGGAGACAGGAGGTCCTGGGTTCAAATTTGGCCTCAAATACTTCCTAGTTGTGTGACCCTGGGCAAGTCACTTAACTGCCATTGCCTAACCCTTACTGCTCTTCTACCTTGGAAGCAATGCACATTATTGATTTTAAGGTAGAAGATGGGGGAAAAGCCAGAAGTTTAGGGGGGGAAAAGATAATTCCCAGAGTAGAGAGATAGAATATCTAGTATCAGGAATAGCAAAGAGCCCAGTGTCACTGCATTACAGAATATATTTTTGGGGAGGAAGGGGGTACAGTATAAGTTGTAAAATAGGTAGAAAGATATGAAGGGGTAAGTTTATGAAAGGCTTTAAAAACCAAACAGGATTTCATTGATGTTTCTGGAGGTAATGGGGAGCCACTAGGGTTTACTGAGCTAGGAAAGGGAGGAATATGGTTAATTTTTTTTTTCATTTTTGGAAGATCACTTTGACATTAAGTGAAGAATGGACTTAAGAATGGAGAAAGACTTGATGGAGACCAATCAGCAGCCTGTTGCCATAGTACAACTGTGAGGTGATGAAGGGCTGCACCAGAGCAGCGGCAGCATCAGTAAAAAGAAGAGGGACCCAGGATTTGGAAACTGATTGGATCTGGGGACAAGAGTCCCTTCCAGCTCTGGAACTCAGGACAAAATTTTAATTCTGACTTGCATTACTCCAAGTGGCTATCTATTCTATTGAGATTTGATGGATGTTGTGTCTTTTCTTCACTTTGCTTATGAAGACACAGTCTATTGACAAAAGGGTGTTTGTGGATTAATTTCAGAAAGACAGAGAGGGGAGAAAAAGAGAAAGAAGCTCTTTGGTTCTATGTTTATTTGGTTCACAAAACTTTCCTCCCTAAACTTTTTCTTCACTTTAAGAAAGAGTATGAAATAATATAGAAAAAGGTCATTGGAACCTCAATATCTTGGAGGTATCAAAAGAACCAGAAAAAGAAGTCTAACATGTTAAATTCTCTGGGGTCTTTGGTGATTTTATAGAAGGCGGTATGGGACAATGGAAAACACATACATACTGGCTTTAGAATCAGATATTCTGGGTTTAACTTCTAGCTCTGGGACTTACGGTATGATCTCAGACAAGTCCCTTGACCTCTGGGGGTCTCTTCTGTAACAGCTAGGAAGACTATCTCTAAGACGCCTTTCAAAAAACTGTGATATTCTGTTTATTCCATGACATGGATCATCCCACTGAATGAGACAGGATGGGAAGATGCAGACTAATTATAACCTGTCTTGGTGGAGGAATTCTCATACTGAGGAGATGAGTATTTCTGACTCTACTGTCTGTCATCCCTAAGATTATTATTCTTCAACATCTGCAATAGCAAGTGCTTAATAAATGGTTGTGATCTGTTAACTAAGGAAAACTTGGAATTGCCTTTCATTGCAATATTTCCACTTCTCTCTGCAGGGCCTGTTAGGTTAGAACAAGCCAAGCTAAAGAACCATCAAAGATTTCAGGGTTACTCATCTTAGAAGTTCCTTGGTTTATGGGGGCAGCTAGATGCCACAGTGGAAAGTGCAGGAGAATCAGAGTTCGAATCTGGCCCCAGACACTTGGTAGCTACGTGACTCTTTGAAAGTCACTTAACCCTGTTTTCCTCAGTTTCCTCATGTATAAAATGAGTTACAGAAGGAAATGGCAAACCAATCTTGTATCTTGGTCGAGAAAACCCCAAATGGGGTCACAAAGAGTTGACACGGTTTAAATGATTGAAAAACAAAAGCTAGTTTGTAAAATGAGAGACAGACAGACAACTCCAGATGAAGTATTTATAAAGTACTTAAGGGCACGGCTCCACTTCCTTTGCTAAGGAACCCCAAAGCCGGATATTTCTCCTTAGTATTTGATGCCTGGTTTTCTAATCCTCTGTGTTCTCTGCAGTTCAATTGGGCACATGAGAGCAAGAAAGACAAAGAGCTCTATACATACCTCCCAGGATTCTGGGAGTCCAGATCTGCTTTGGAGAAGATGTGAGCTTGCTGAGATGGAGAGTGATTAGAGTAATCTGTATTTAATATCTCACAATTCTGCATTTCATTTACTTGACTGGCATCTGCCAACACAGCCTCCCTGATCACATGTCTGTCTTCTATCTCCATTAAAGCGGGTTTATCATTTCTACCTGACAAGCCAAAAGGAACCCACCAGGGACACAGACACCAGAGTTGATTGCATATTTGTGGGATACTTTTCAATGCTTTTCTCAACTGAATTGTGAGAGCTTGCAAATGAAGGAGGTAGGAAATTATACGTAGCTAGGTAGCATAGTAGATAGGGCCTTGAACTTAGGGTCAGAAAGACTTGAATTCAAATCTTGCCTTGGACATTTAGTCATGTGACTTCTCTCAGCCTTAGTTTCCTCATCTAGAAAATGGGGATAATGATAGCAACTGCCTTCCAGGGCTGTTGTAAGAACAAAATGAGATAGTAGATGTTTGAAAAAGTGTTTTGCAAAACTTCAAACATTATCTAAAGGTGAGCTTTTACTTTTATTATGAACCTTTGGCATTCAGAAATCTAGGCACTTCAACATCTTCCTTTTACTCTCCCTGTAATAAGGAAACCCTGTTCATCTATGAGAGTCACAAATATTTACTTTCACAAAGAGGCTATGATCTTTGCTTCCATGTAGATAAACCAACCTCTGAAGGACCTGCTAGGGTTTAACTTTATCCCTCACAAAGGGGCTGAGCAGATTTATAATTCCATTGGTGGCAGGAATTAGTTCTGCTCATTAAATAGCCAATTTAACAGGATTATCCAAGTTCCCCAACCAGCAGTGAATAAGTTATTCTGTGTTATGTAGGGCAAGCTGAGGAAGGTGGCCAACCTTTTTTTCCCTAAGCTATGGCATCTAAAATGGTATTTAGAAATATTCACGTTTTACCCTGACCCTCTTCTTACCATGACATCTTGTAGGTAGCCCTTTTTCTATCCTTTTTTGCTTTGAGGAGAAATCACATCAACACTGCTACTCTTGGGAGTGCCTCCCAATGCCATTCACCATTTTGGTGTCTTCCAGGACAAAACGCCCCTTCATTGCCAGGCTTACCCAATTAGTAAGTTCCCTGAGAGATGGGGCTACACCTGTTTTGTACTTGTAAAGCCTGGAATATAGGAAGTGCTTAATAATTCTCTTCCTTTCTCTCTTCTCTTCCCTAAGGTAGCTAGGTAATGAGACTACAGATGTAGTGGGCTACGATTATTACCTTCTCTGATCAAGGAGTTATCCTTTAAGCCACTTGATGAAATCATAAAAAGGAAGGATAGTGGAGACAATAAAGAGTTAAAAAGTTAAAGGGTAGAGAAAAGATGTGATTCTACTCTGTTACAGAATGAGAAGAGATGCTCAAATTAAGCCAAGTGGCTTTGAATCTAGCCAGTTGGCCACAATAGGATTGTTGGGTTGTTGATATGAAAGTAATTCTTGGGGCAGTTAAGTAGCACAGAGTCAGGCCTAGAGAGGGGAGACTCTGAGTTCAAATCTTGGCTCAGATACTTCCTAGCTGTGTGACCCTGGGAAAGTCACTTAACCCCAACTGTCTAGCTCTTAACACTCTTCTGGCTGGAAATGGATAAATTCTAAGACAGAAGGTAAGGTATTGTTTTAAAAAACCCTGGTACTAAGACAAAAGAAAAAAAGTTTAAAAGAAAAAAGAATAATTCTGGATGCGAATCTCCTAAAGTCACTAAATGCTTTATTGACTTCACTGCTGTGTATTCCTGACATTGGTAGTACACAATGTAGCAGATAAACCAGTTGAACTGCCAGAAGGAACATTCCCAGTATCCCCTGAAGGGAAAAGGAATGGCACACACCTAGCCACTGTTCTATGTCTGCTTTTGTTTCTCCTCCAGTTCTATTCTCCTTGCCCCTTGTCTTCCATTTAATTTTTAACTACTATTATACCCTTCTGGGTTGCCCTTGGGTACCACTGTTTGAATGACTTCCCTATAAATTAAGGTCAGAAATGCCCCTTTGAGGGAGTTCTTATATTTGGATCAATAGAGTTTTTGATGAATATGAGCAGGCTATAACATCCTACTTTGAAAATAATATATAAAAAATTAAGGGTTAAAAGAGAATAGTTCATGTAAATGAAAACAAATTATTGTAACTCCATAGATTTAAAATATTAAATTAAAAATTCTGTTTAATAGGGAAATATTAATCTCTTCAATGAGAAATATTTTGGGGATAGTCTCATGAATACCTGCCTGCAAGTGTTGTTCACTTATACTAAGGAATAGTGATGATAATAGCAATAGCAAACATTTAAGTTAACTAATTAGCTCCCTAAGAGTGTTTGGCACTTATTAGGAGCCAAAACTGTGCTAAGCACTTATCATGAATAATTCTCCCATTTGATCCTTGTTACAACCCTGGCAGGTAGGTGCTGTTCTTATTACCATTTTACAGATGAGCAAATGGAAGCAAAAGCAAGTTAAATGACTTGCCCAGGGTCACTTGCCTACCTAAGGTCAAATTTCTCAGATCTTCCTTCCCAACTCCAAGCCTGGAGCCCTATCCATTGCACCATCTGGCTGCCTCAGAATTCAGGAAAGGGTGTTTTGTCAGAGTTCACAGGAAAAGAATAAAGATCACTTCTTCCACAATGGATTGGAATTCTTCCTATTGAATTCTAGGAAGACAACACTGGGAAGCATTTACAAATTCCAGCACCATGAAGTGCCTGGTTCAATAGCTTATCTTCTAGCTTACCAATTCCCAGCTTCCTTGGCTCTGGGAGGGAGGGAGGGAGGACTTCCTTAGATGAAGTAATTTAAGTTCTGATATAGTGATTCCATGGACTGCCCAATGATGCTGAATGTCATATGAATCATTCCAAAGTATAGGGCTAGTACAGTTGTTTTCCTTTTATTTCCCCCTGATTTCTCAAATATTTCACTTGGAGGTCAAACGCTGAATCGTTGTGATGCCAAATGCCTTTGCTATAAATTATAACTCCCAATATAAATGCCTGGAGGAGTATAATGACAAAGGTAACATACCACTTCAAATGTCAGTATATGAGCAAGGCATAAAGCCATGGATTCAGGGACCATCTGTTTTTTGTGGGAAGAGTATCATGAGATTGAAGGGAAGGATAGAAGGCAAAAACAGAATCTGTGAACAAATAGCCACGTTATCCTTTAGATACATGAATTCTTCATGTCTTGGATATTTCTAATTTCTAATTTGTAATAGTGGGATCTCTTTACAAGCAGGCATAGAGAAAAGTCTTCAAGGACAATTTTTTTGTTCTTTAAGGTCCAAGAGCCATGAATGGATAAGATTATATACTTCAGGTGGCTGGCAAACTATGGCTTGATGGCTAAATTTTTTTAAAAGTCAAGACCATTCTTAGTTTTCAGGAGAAACAAAAACAAGTGGTGGCCTAGATTGGGCTTTGGGCCCATTAAAAATTTGTTTTTTTTTTTTTGCAATTCTTATCTTCTAAATAATAATTCTTAGGCAGAAGAGTGGCAAGGACTCAATAATTGAAGTTAAATTGCTTGCCCTGTGTCATAGAGCTATAAAGTGTCTCAGGACAGGTCCTTCCCACTCCAAGTCTGGTACTCTATCCACTCTGCTCCTTAGCTGCCCCAGTTTTCCCAGTTCTTGACGACCATCTAAATGTCATGCATATACTACCAATATGGTGCCATGGAGTGTGGAGTGAAAAATTAGTGTGTTATTCTCAAGTTCTTATAGTTATTGATATCTAAGTTAGTAAAAGCTAGTTTCCTCCCACTCTCACCTCCATTCATCTCTCCCTGCAGGACAAAAGCCTTAGAGCTTTGAATGTTTTGGGTTGGGTCTTTTGGAGTTTGTTTGGGAACTCGCAGGGGGTAGGTGTCCCAGACTGATCTGTTCTTAGACCCTGAAAGTACCCAGTGAGGAAATCTTGAGTACTCTTTAGTCTTAGAAGTCTCTCCCAGGTAGTCAAGCCCAATGGCTGGAATGATCCTCATATCAGTCCCTCCCCAGATATAATCCAGCCAGGAACTCCTCTTCTCTTTGCATATTTCTGTCCTTTATTTCTGGATTAAAACCTTAGTTTCCAACTCTGGACCATTTCTTTAAAATGTTAATTTGCTTGAATGTGTCCAGTGTAAAGCTCTTAAGGAAGGCTTGGATGTAGAAAATAAGTCTATTGTATTTGCCTATAAGTCAAGAGTTTTCCTGTAACTCGGAGTCAGTCTCACTCTAGTTGATGGCCTGATACATGGACACATCTCTCTCTGTACATTTTTGGGGGACATTTGTCTTAGGTCGATGATTCCTCTCTCAATAAATATATTCCATTTTAAAGATAGTTTTTTTTCTTGGTCTTTTTTAATAGTGATTAAAGAGGGTGTGCCTTGATATTTTCAAGGTCCCCTTAAATTTCCACTTCACACACATGGGTAACAAGTAGAGTTCTGAAAAGATCTAAACTACTTTGATAGAATATCAGGCATTTAACCATAGACATTTATCTTAGCTTATTAAATGTTGCTAAATGAAAAAGTGAAGAGATGGTATTTGAAGACAGAGGATCATAGAGAAAGGCTGTATGTACCCTTTTAAGATAAAAAATTGGTCATTTCATGAGCATCACAGATATCATTGCCACCATGTTAATAATATGAACCAGTTCATCGCCACCTTTGGGGTAACTTGGTCAATGTTACATCAAGAAACAAAGACTCTCAGCCCACACATCCTATAGCAGAGGCTTCCTCTACAACAAACTTTCTGTTTAAAGAAGTTACCTGATTTATTTTATTCAAATTATTCCCTTTAACTGTGAGATCTTGTCTATGTAATGTTGATGTAGTGTCCCCCTGGCATGTTTATGCTTAGATCAGAGGTAGATTGGGGCAGGGCCTAGAGAAACAGATGAGCATATAGCCCGTGTCTTTTTTTAGTTATTATTCTTTTTTCTTTTTTTTAATTTTTTCCCTATCTTAATAAATTTTTTTAAATTCTTGGAGCCATTTTTAAAAAAAAGTTATACAGTAAAGAGTGGCAAGGATAACTGGTATTTAAGCTATATAGCATTTTTACTTTCTTTCAATAATTCCTTGGTATTTAGATGAAAAGATTACTTTTAAACAAAATGGTGGTGAGAGAAAAAGAATGAGATAGTTCATAGTATCATGGATTTAGAAGCAGGAGGAATTTCAGAGGTCATGTCATCTGATTCTCCCATTTTACAGATAAAGAAACTGAGACTCAATTAAATGACTTTACCAAGATCACCACTATTCAGGGTCAGCCAAAGGAACATGGACAACAGACATTTACATATCAACTTTAAAGTTTGCAAAGCTTTTTATTTAACATTATCTCACAGGAACCTCACCAACACCTCATAAAATGTTATTATCTCTATAACTGAGGAAAATGAGACTTATACATGAAGCATTCTGGGAAGATGGCTAGAGATTGGACTTGTAATTAATTTCACTCACATAGGAAGTTCCTATAAGAAACTTCCCCTACCAAGCCTTTGGTGGAATTTACAGTTTGAGAGAGTTGACTAGAGCAGAGATGTTCAAGCTCACAGCCTGAGAAAATCCAAATGTTGCCCAAATCAGATTAAAATGTAACTGGGAAGTGCTTAGTGAAATAAATAGAATACTTCATACATAATATTAATTTGCAGTTTTCTAAGCCATAATGACCCACAGAAATCTGTTCCTGGTTGAGTCTGATGCTACTGGACCAGAATATTTAAAGGGAAATGCTTTGCCCAGGGTTACGGAGCCCCTAGATGCCAAAGGCCGGATTTGACATAGTATTGATTCTAAGATGGCTCTGAGGCCAGCTCTTTAGAGCTCTTCCATACCAGGCTGCTTTTCTGTGAGGAAAGAGCTTTGTAAATATTTAATGCTCTCCACAAATGCCAGTCATTCTTACTGTGTTCTCAGAGAGGGGCCAGATACTAACTAGAACACAAGAGAAAAAGATTATCATTTAGTTTCCTCCATTAGTGGGAGGCAAAGCTTCCTGCAGGTTTCAAAGTCTTTCTATGGTATCCAGGCAATAGCCCTTTGACAGCTTCCCTCTCTTCTCTCTCCAGCTTAAGTCCTGTGAAGCAAATAGTTTCCTTTTCTTTTTAGTAACCTTCTCTTGATTTTTTAAAACACGGCTTGTTGGTTTTTTTATTTTTAAGGAAGACGTGACTCAGAACAAATAGAATAGAGAACTGGGAGGGGGGAGGCATTTTTGTTAAAAAATGAAAACCCCCAAATGCCTACATTAAGATGGGGCCAAACATCTTTTCCTCTCTGAGCAATATTTATCCTTGACTACCTGCCAAAATAGTCATTGTGGCATAAAAGGCAGGATTTTTTGTGGAAGAACAAAACGATGAACAGACTTAAAATTATGTTACACCTGCCTTAGCACCTACATCTATGGTAATGACCAAAAGAACAAGTTGAGGTAGTTATAGCATGTTCACCTCAGGTTCAAAATGGCTGGTAAAGGTCCCTAAATCAAGATGTTTTTGAGAATTTGGGCAAATCTAGATCTTTGATTTCACCAGTTAGTCTGTAATGGAATGTCTTTCCATTGAGGCAGATGGGCCATCCAGCTACAATTTATAGTTTTTTCTGAGAAAGTGGCCTGGATGATATGTGATACTTGAATCTGATTAATCTACTACACTCTGCTGCCTTTCTCTCCCCCTCCCCCAAATAATACATTAAAAACAAACAAAAAACAACAACACCCTTACCTTCTGTCTTAGAATCAATACTATGAATTGGTTCTAAGGTAGAAGAGCCATAAGAGCTAAGCAATGGGATTAAGTGACTAAGCCTGGGTCACTTGAGGAGGAAGTGTCTGAGGTCAGATATGAACCCAGAGCTCCCATCTCCAGGCCTGGCTCTCAATCGACTGAGCCACCTAACTGCCCTCTCCAGCAGTCTTTCTATTGTACAAATCCAGAGACATCAATGGATCCAAAACCATGCCCTAAAACATAGAAACTTCTATACAGTGTAATGCTGGCTTGTCCTAGTTAGCTATAAAATAGGTATTAATCTTGTCTTTTAATACTAGTGCTTTTCCCTATAAGCTAGATAATGAAGACAACTGAGGGAATTAATGACAATTTGGGCTTATCTATTGTATTTCTTAGTTGGTTGTCTATCTTAATGGTTCTAAAAAAATTTTTTTTGACTCTAAAACCATACTTGTAGGGAGAGAAAAGTATAGGTTGATAGAGAGGGACATGAGAGAAATATTGGGGAAGAAAGAGAAAGAGAAAGAAGGAAGGAAGGAAGGAAGGAAGGGGGAAGAAAAAAGAAGGAAGAAAAAAGGAAAGAAAAAGAAAAGAAGGAAGGAAGGAAGAGAGAAGGAAGGATAGGAAAGGATTAGGAAGGGAGGGAAGAGAAGAAGGGAAGTCAGAGAGTAAGAAGGAGAGGAGGGGGAAACGAATGGGAGAAAGGAAAGGAAGAGAGAAAAAGGGAAGAGGGAAGAAGAAAGGGGAGGAGGGAAGATGGGGAGGGAAGAAAGGAAAGTGCTGTTCTTTGGGCCAGGAAAACTTTGGTCCAAGTCCTGCTTCTGAAACATACTTCCTTTGTGACTGAGGAAAGCATTTTGTTTCATAGTAGTCTAGGCAATGTAAGTTGCTGGTGTAAATCTGCATTGGTAGTGGTAGTTTCCTAATTTGAGGAATATGAAATCAGGCAGTCTCTATCCTTATCCTTTGAAACCTCAACACCCAACACAATGCCCAGCACAGAATAAATTCTTACTAAGTACTTGTTGAAATGAATCCTGTTTCACTTAAAAACTTACAACCTTGGGTAAGTCATTTAGCTTCTTTGGATCTCAGTTTCCTCCTCTGTAAAAAAAGAGAAGGTTGGATGAGATTGCTCCTTTGGCCACTTTCAGTTCTAGAGGTACGATTTTATAAACCTATGAAGTGAAACACCTTAGGTAACTCTCTAGAACTGACTCAGCCAAAATCACAGACAGGATCACAAATTAGATTGTTCATCTCCATTGTCAGAGAGAGTCCCCCATTCTTGGGAATCCTCCAAGATCACATATCTTTCTCAAGTGCCAGTTCCAATTTGGAAGTTATATCCAGGAGACCTAGGACTAAAATCAATAAAACATATATTCTGCTAGTTTGAAATACAGTTGAAAACTTCTTGTGTATAGGAAGAGTTATTCCTTAGATATCTGAGTCTGGGGAAAACATAACTTTGGTTGCACAGTAGTCTCTCCTGAAAAAGAGGCAAAAGCTATGAAATTATATTTATGTGTAATTGATGTCTAACCTCTGAAGTTCTCTTTCTCTCAACTCTTACTTTGTCCTGGTAACAACTCTAGGACTGAATGGCAAAGGTGAGGATAATAGGGTTAGGTGACTTGCCCGAGGTCATACAGTTAGAACATGCCTAAGGCCAGACTTGAACCCTGGTCCTCCAAACTCCAAGCCTGGTTCTCTATCTACTGTGCTACCTAATTGCCTATGAGGCTCCCTTAAACATGCCCCAAGAAGAGGAATTCTTAATCTGGGTCTGCAAATCTATTTTTTTTTTCAAACTGAGAACTGCATTTCAGTATCATTTCCTTTGTAATTCTATACATTTTATTTTATTCACATAAAACATTATGCTTACAAAGGGGCCGTAGGCTTCACCAGGCAACCAAAGTGATCCATAACACAAAGCAAGTTAATAACTTCTCTCCAAAAGGAATAGGATGAGCTGAATCTGATTCATCGTGCTTTACATAATTGTGCTTCTTTCCCAGGAGCTAACTCCTAGACAGCATACCAAACCCAACCAGGAATTAGCAGTAGAGGTTGGATCCAACTCCATCCTGCTGACCTAGATCATCAGAATCAACACAGACTGACCCAGATGCCTTGATTTTACCAGTTGGTGCTCAATTTTAAAAGCTAAATGCTAGCGCATGGCAAAATCTATATGATGTTTCCAATCCTGAGACAAGACTTATTGCCAACTGTGACAACAGAGGTCAAATTCACAACACTTCCAGACACTGCAGACTATAACCTGCCCATAAACAACAGATACTCAAGGCTAGGGGGAAAAGGTAGCTAGTTCTTATGATTCCCACCTACCCCCCAATAGATGGTGCTAGAATGAGATATGCATTTTTTTGGTTATGGCTAATATGACAGTTTGTTTTACTGGATTATGCTTATTTGGTATGAAAATTTTCTTATTATCATTACTATTATCCCAATTATTCAATTGAGGGAAGTAGAAGAGAAAAAAATTACTAGCTAATTGGAAAACAAAAATAAATTAAAGTAAACTATATAATACATACATATATAATATTCTATAAGGAAAAACAAAAACTCAATAGATTGTACTATCATCAATGACATCAAGAACAGAAGTTTTCAACCTTATTAGAAAACTGGACCACGTCTCAGAATATCATTATTAGGTAATTGGAGGCAATGTTAAATTTCAGTTAGAAGTTAGTGAAAGGAAAGATGTAATTTTTTCCCATCCAAGTTCATAGACCCCAGATTATGAACTTTTCACAGAGGAACAAAAATATTTCTTCTTAAATATAACTTCCAGAACTTAATAGAATATTCCAGATAAAGAATGAAAAGCAGAATATGGTGGCGTTATCACCTTATCCCATTCCTGGAAGCTGTGCCCCTCTTGTTGCAGTCTAAGATTTCATGAGCTTGGTTGGCCTCTTGCTGATGTGTATCTACATGTAGAATGTGGAAGGCGGCATGGAACAATGCTAATAAGTATTAGTTTTGGAGTCAGAAGATATGAACTCATATTCTGGTTTTGCTATTTACCTCTTTTATATGGACTAGTTTCCTTTTCCTAAAATAAAGGGATTGGATTAGATGACCTCTGTTGTTTCTTCTGGGTCTAAATCTGAGATCCTATGATAATTTATATTAGCATGAAGAAGGAATTGTTTTTAGTGATATAGAAATGATTTTTAGCTCTCTCTAGTTTGTTCTTGAAAGCACGGGGTCTGATGCTAAAAAAAATCTGTTATAAAATTTTGGAATTTGAAAAAATTATTTTCAAGTGAGTAAGATATCTAGAGTTTCATAATTCTGGCCATTTCAGTAATGAAAGCAAGATAAGGCACTCAGTATTTTCATACACTGAAGCCTGGCTTAGCCAATTTGTGGGGAGCTTGGGCATGATTTAGGAAATCACCTAATACAAGAGGAGTGTGTTCTATACTTTTGATTAGAAGTAATCACTGCTATTCTGAATGAATAAGAAATGACTGCTGGAAGGTGAATGAGAAGGCTTAGTAAGGTGATCTTGCTAATAACAAATAACCTAAAATAACTCTACGAACTTACATGAATGAAGACGTCTGATTTTGTCAGAAAGAAGCACAAAATTTGTAACCAGAGGGCCCCTTTTCCACCCAGCCTTGTTACATCTTATTTGCAAGACCCTGGCCAAATAACTTAACCTCTCTAAATCTCAACTTTTTCACAAATAAAATCATGAGATTGACATAGATGATCTCAAAGGTCCCTTTAAGCTCTCATATCCCATGAAATTAAATTAACATGTCACTGTAGAAGCTAGAAACAGATCATCTTTCATTGACGTATTATATTTTGTTAAAAAGCAAAAGTTAGAAAGTTTCTAGAAATTCCTTTTCATTTCATCATAGATTTCTCTATAATACTTTGTTAGCAGTTACTAAATAATCAATATTAATCATTTCACAATGTGTCCCTAGCATTTCATAGCAACATGACTAAAACCAGAGCAAAGATGTTCTGACATCACAGAGAACTTGAAGGAAAATGTGAAAATTTAAATTTTCTGTCTCTTTTTCCTTATTCTTTGGCATGTTGCTACTGAGGTCTGTTGAAATTATAGATATGGTACAGTCTTCGAAGGGTGATTGTTCTAAATAGAAGTTAAGGAAAACTTCTAGAAACAACCAGATCCAACACTAGATGCAGGTATTAGGCATTATGCATGGCAGGAGGATCACTTTCAAATATGACTTTAATGTGCCTTTAGCATAGGTATTAATTTTCTAAATTAAGTGCTCTATATTTGAAGGAAAGAGGTATGAGGGTTAGAGTGCTAGACTTGGAATTAGGAGGATTGGGGTTTAAAAAATGCCTTGGATACTTAGTAGTTGGGTAACCATAAGTAAGTCATTTCATCTCCCTGGGTCTCAGGTTCTTCATATATAAATGGGAATAGTAATATCAACCACATTGTAGGGATAAGACTAAATAGAGTATCTACAGTATCTCAGTATTAAAAGTGCTTTGTAAACCTTACAATGTTGCCCAGATCGCAGCTATTATTATTATGTAGACAGTTACATAAAGAGGGCACAATTTTAACCTGCAGGAGATACAATTTCAGATTTTGACAAGTAGCTTGTCCTACCTTGGATAATCTATTTGGATATTTCCAAATGGTAAGTGGTGGGAGTGGTAGGGCTTATTCGATGGAATCCTTCATTTATGTTGATTATTTAAAAATAGTTATTCCATCCAACTTTCCCAGAAGTACTACTTTGATGCCTGAGAATGATGAGAGCATAATTCTGAATTATCAAAGGAGAGCACAGGCCCCAGCAGACTCTACTAAAATGAAAAGGTTTTGAGTTGTGCCTAGTGGCATACTATGCCTGCTGTCTGCCTAAGAACCAGCCTCGCTAAGCACGGAGTGGCTTCTCAACAGAAGTGGATGATCTATTTGTCCACAAAGTGATGCCCTTCTGTTTGTGGAGTACTGGAGTGACAGAAAAGGGAGCAGAAGGTACTGAGAAGCATGCATTTGTCACAATCTACAAATATTAATTCAACTGTTGATACTCAAAATAAGAAACATTTTCCAATGGCCAGTGAATTATTCCACTGCTAGAGGAACAGATCTCCATTCATTTGGACATTCTTGCTTTAAGTGAAGCCAGAAATAAATTGTAGTTAGGTTTAAATATAGCTTACTGTTTTTCTCTGGAGAAGTAAAGGAGGTGGTGTAATTAGCTTCATTGTTGCCCCTAACCTTAGTCCCTTGAGGGCAGGTTTGAGGTTTCTTTTTTTTCCTTTATATTCCTAAAGCCTGGTAAATAATAAATGATTAATATTTTTTAAATTGAACAAGTGACAATATTTTATGGGATAACTGATCATTTCACATTACAATGATAATCATTTGTTCTGGCAAAGGTGGGAGCAATGCCTGGTTCAGCATCAAGGCTGAGGATGGCACTGAATCTTTTAACAGTTAAGCAGAGTTGAAAAATCCCTGCCTTCCTCCCCACAGAGTGAGGACAGTTATTAACAAGCATATTAAAGGAGGAAGAAGACACGTGTCTTTAGAAAGGCATCTATATAGTCTGGACAACTCTATTTTCCACTCTAACTTTTAAAATGTGGATTTTGAACTCTTCAGTGGATCTACAACACAGAAAGTAGGAACAAATAGTGAACAGTGGCTATCGTAAATCTAATTTATTTTTGAAGAGTCCCCAGGTAGGAAAATTCCTAACATACACCGAGACAAGATTAGTATGCTACCTAATTTAAAATTTGTATATTAAAGATAATTTTAGGATCCTTGATTCTTTCCAGATCAAAACATTAAATCCTGAGTGGGACACACACTATTTTCCCACTGTTCCTCATTTTACCTTGTCCCATCTCCTTCCTCTTAGTTATTTCTGTTACAGATCGTTTCTTTTAATTTACTTTCATAACTTCAGTGTCCTTTCTTTGTCATTTCATTTCAAGATTAATCTTAAGGATAAGAAAGAATGCTTTTTCCAACCTATAAATCCCAAGCTACCAGTCAGTTCTCAACCCCCTATAACAACTGATTAACCTGGTACAAAACAAAACAAAACCCCATCAGAGTTATATCTTTCTTAAAATAAGGCGGATTGAGAATCAGGCCTAGAGATGGGAGATCCTAGATTCAAATCTGGCCTCAGACACTTCTTAACTGTGTGACCCTAGACAAGTCACTTGACCCCCACTGCCTAGCCCTTACTGCTCTTCTGCCTTGGAAGGTAAGGGTTTAAAAAAAATAAGGCTCCTTTTAGACCTAGCCTTTTTATTCTTTTGTCTTATTTCAGTCAGGCACTAGAGACATATACTACATTTATATAATGTTTGATAGATGAGCTAGGATCCCAGATACTGATAAACTATACACATATACTATCACATTTATCATTCTATTTGGGGAAGGGACCACTTTTGCTGCTTTACTATCATTGGTAAGAGAAGAAATCCACAGATTTCTGTATTTTAGAAAGTATTTTTGGATAATAATGTAAGCCTATTTGAAGCTATTGATAGCCTGAACTTATGGTGGATCAAATAAGCAATTTTATTATTTCATAAAATCTCAAAACTGGAAACCATCTCTGAAATCATGTTTTTCCTACATGAGAATCAGAATGGAGTGAAGGGAGAGCAGGATAACGGGTCAAGGGTTTTGAGCAGTGGTTCCCAAACTTTTTTGGCCTACCGCCCCCTTTCCAGAAAAAAATATTGCTTAGTGCCCCCTGTCGTCACATACTATCACTGCCCCCTTACAATTATTCACCACCCCCAAATGCACCTGTGGCCATCACTGCTCCCCTGGATTGCTGCACCACCCACCAGGGGCTGGTGGTGCCTACTTTAGGAATCACTGGATTTCAAGATGGAAGATTATGAATCATTAAAATGGCTGACTTATTAGGTCAAGATGGGGGAGGGGAAAAAAGGGTACAAGGATAGGATTGATGGAGTATGAGGATAAGAAGGAATGGAAAGTCTGAGGTTCCTGAAGAAGAAGAAGAAGAATGGTGGAGAGATGGAAGGACAGGAAAGGGCAGTGGTTTATTAACTTAGAGGTAAAAGTGAGGTCATAGGATGGAAGGAAAAAAAACTGGGAGAGGTTGATATAGGCAGCCTGTGTGAACTTCAAAAAGAAGAATGATGGCTGAGTGATGGCAGTAGAACAAGAATCTGCAGACTCATGCTTCAAGGGATAGGGAAATAGGGAATGGACTGGTCAACACTCAGGGACCTTCCAAATAGAGAGTCCTCAGGAAAAAGGCTTGGAAAGAAAGAGATTCAGATAAGAAATTACCCCCATGAACTTTTCACTAATAAGTAACAACAAGTGAGAAGGTGATAGTCCAGTGAATTCATATGCATTGAAGTATCTTTGAGGGAGAAAAGAAAAGGTAATTTTATGCATTGATGCATTCTGAATTGGATTTAAACTCGCTGGGAAAAGATTTAGACATCTTTGTCAGTATGAATCCTCAGTGGTTGCCAAGGATAAATAGGATGTTAGAGTTTCTATTAAATTTCTGATGAAAATATATTAAACACATAAACAGCAAAAGACAGAGCTGTCTATTGAGAGAGTTTGCACATTTGTCTATTGAAGTAATCAACAGAGCTGATTTTTAGAAATGCAACTCTAGGGCAAAGGCATGCCCATGGAGATCATAGCAGGTAGGAAATTGGTGTTCTAGGATGGCCCTAAACTGTTCCTACTTTTTTTCTAGCCTTGCTTTCTGAGGAAAGATAGATAAAGAGAAGTAATAGATATTAAATATGGCCCAGGGGTAGCCCATAGGCCATAGTTTGGTTTGAAACTTCTGTTTCTTTATATCCTCCAGGGAATTTCACCCTGCTAAGAAAACTAAAATGCAATTTTTTTTATAATAGTTTGTGAGTTAGGTGATGCAAGTACTGATATTCAGAGAAGCAAAATAATTAGTTCAGCACCATGCATCTGGAAAGTGTCAGAGCCAAGATTTAAACTTAGGGCATAGCTAATACTTTTAGTGATCTTATATGTATCATCTTTCTTATTAAAACATAAAGTTCAGCTATTTATTTTGATAAGAATATCAAGGTTAAGAATATTAATGGAAAACTAAAGGGAAATTCATTAATTAGGGAATGGCTGAACACATAATGATACAGAAATATTATTACATTGTAGGAAATGATGAAAGTAGTTAAAGAGAAACCTGAAAAGATCTGTATGAACTGATGCAAAGTGAACAGAATTAGAACAATTTAAAATATAATAAAATTATCAAAACTATCAATTTTTAAAGGCTCTGAACTCTGATGAATACAAAGTTCAACCATAATTCCAGATGAGGTATGTTACCTACCTCTTGACAGAGGGGATGTGGAATGAGACACTTTTTGGACATGGCAAATAGAATATGGCATTTTCTTTTTCTGCTTGATTGCATATTTATTATAAGAACTGTGTGAGTGGTGTTGTGGAAGAGAAAAGATATATGTTAGGTGGTGCAGTGAATAGAGCACTGGACCAGAATTCAGGATGACTCAAGTTCAAACCCAGGCTTTAGATACTAGCTATGTGAGCATGAGCAAGGTACTTAACCCTTAGCTGACTCAATTTACCTATCTGTAAAATGAGGATAATAATAGGGCCTACCTTCCAAGGTTGCTATGAGGATCAAATGGCATAATTGTGAGATACTTATCATAGTGCCTAGCACAGAGTAAGCATTGCATAAATGTTACCTATTTTTAAAATTAAATGTTTAATTGAAAAAATAAAATGTGATTAAAAAGAATGAGTGATTATTTATTTGTTTGTTTATTTAGAATTTTTTTTTCCATGGTTACATGGGTCATTATTTCCCCCCTCTTCCCTCCCACCTCCTGGAACTGACAAGCAATTCCATTGAGTTATACATGTATCATTGTTCAAAACCTATTTACATATTATTCATATTTGTAATAGAGTGATCTTTTAACATCAGTACCCCAATCATATCCCCATCGAATACACATGATCAATCATATAACTTTCTTCTGCATTTCTACTCCTACAGTTCTTTCTCTGGATGTGGATAGCATTCCTTCTCATAAGTTCTGAATGAGTGCTTTTTTTTAAAAAAAGAATGTAAACTCATAAAATCTATATCAAATTGCTTACTTTCTTAGGCAAGGGGGAGGGTAGAGAACGTAGGGGACAGAGGCAGGGGGAGGAGGAGAGAGAAGAGAAGAGAAGAGAAGAAAGAAGAAGAGAGAGGAGGGGAGGGGACAGGAGGGGAGAGGAGAGGAGGAGAATAGAGAAGAGAAGAGAAGAGAAGAGAAGAGAAGAGAAGAGAAGAGAAGA